>NW_007378611.1:40725-96642 GCF_000475195.1 Diaphorina citri | reverse complement strand
AATTTCTTGAACAAAATATTTAGTTGCTGTGTTGATAAGTGATATAGGTACGGGTAGATGGTACATAGATATCTTTGAATTTTTCTCCTGTACTGTAGGCGAGATTTTGAAAATTTGGAGCGCCCCCCCCCTCTACAAAATCCTGGATACGGCCCTGGGGTAGAGTTTTTTCGGCTCTGTGCTTGGAATACTCAGCCTCGCCTTGTGAGGACAATCCAGTAGCTACTCGTACTTTATATATTAGGTAGTAGCGACCAGTGCCGGCATCATTACCACTTCTTTCCCTCCCCCCAAAGTCACTTGGAAAGAATACAACAAATCGTATAATTAGGTATAATAGTACCAAAAAATTGATAGCATCTGCTAAATAAGCAAGTAACTTTCGCCATTACTTTTTCAGGAGAATGACGTATACAGATGGAACTATGTTTTGGGAATACATATTATGTACATAATAATAATAACTTATAACCATAACGTACCTATAAGGTAGAAAGGTATGGAATAGCAGGATGTAGCTATTCCTACTTTGATAAAAATGGTATCCCTGATGGGACACAAAAAAAGCATACAAAATTGAAAATATCAATACTGGAGTTTGGAGTTCCAACCTTTCCCCCTTTAGCAAACCCTCAACTCTGTCACCCCCCCCCCCCCAGATCGGAAGAGCGCCTCAGATGACTTTATTAAGAAGATTCATTATGCATCTAAAATTGTGATATTCCTTGATAAATAATCTCAAATAAATATTATTTGGTTTAATCAACTACTAAATACCTACACGTAAAAAGGCAAGAAGCATCAGTATAAACGGCTAGAACACTCGTGTAGCCATAATGTGTTCAAAAGAACAATATGATAATGCATCATGGAGATGGATATGGATAGTAAACACACAGACCAGATAGCAGCTAGCATGTTAGACGAGTTCAAAGCTTTAATACGAGAGCTCATAATGTTCGTACAACAATAAATTCCACGTCTTCCCAAGCACTAAGCCGACGTTTTATATCTTTTCCATATGCGTCTATTGTACGGTCATGAAAGTCTCTCGGGTCGCGGTATAAACAACTCTGAAGAATTTCGTGTTGAAAAGGTGACAAAAACAACACCAACAGATTATAGGTTACGAAAAAGAAGAGAGAAGAAATTACAGACCTGTTGTAGTTTGGGACGAGCCAGAGATTGGGGTTCTCTCTTTAATAAGAAATCACAGATAGGATTAGATTTGGGATCCGAAATATGTTCTGATAATATCCTAATCATGAGGTGTCCTCTATACGGTCCATAGATAATAGAAACAGGGGTCTTATGAGATCTTCTTGGCTGTTAGGTAAAGCTTCCTGGCTTCCTAGTATGTAGCTTTGTAAAGCTCCATATCAAACACAAATAGAAGCACACAGAGATTACTAAACACCTTAACATGAACTTGGAGACCACAAAATCCAAATTCACAAAAGTTTTTGGCTAATCGCCTGTAGTACCTTAATTCTGAAAATCCACATGAATGGAAAAAAAAATCGAGACCCACATGGCTACATTAATTGCTCCCATTCACAGAGTGACAAGCAAACCATTCAATGAAGCCAGGAACCTGTCACATTATACTGCACCAACCACTCCGTATCGCAATCACTAGAAAGCAAAGCCTGTCACCAGAGAGACACTCTAATCTCCAACCAACCCATTGCACACATCATGGATCAAGTGAATGCAAAACCAGAACAACACACACCACATTAGCACCATCAAATCAAAATAAAAATACGTTTAAAGGTCACTTTGTCATAAGAGAAAGAACAGAGAAGAGAGAAAAGAAAGACGAAGAAAGAGATCCCATAAGAGAGAATTAAACAACAGTGACGAATCCAGTAATAAGATGATCATGATGGTGTTAAGAAGATGTACAAGAGGAAGAAACAGAATAAAAGTCAATGAAATGAAGAAAAACATTGAAATACTAACACAAAGGAAAGAGAGGAATAAAGGTAACATCCAGGATGAGTTCGGACGATATACGGGAAAACCTAGTGCTATTACAAACTGACATTGAAATTGAAGATATATTAGTACAGACATTTTTTTTTTTTTTTTTAATTATGGTGCTTTAACATTTTGATGTCCTTCGCACCGAGTCCGGTTCAGGGGTTAGATTTTTGTGTAAACATCTATACGTTTCAAGTATAGGAAAAGGGAGTCTACACCCTCTGTCCTTAGTTGTCCTCTCTTTCACGAACTACTCGCATTTGTATAGGTACATGGTAGCTAGCTTTGCCATCTTCATCGCTCGTAAAAATCATAAAATCAACCCCGTACATGATAATATGTAATATATTTCCATCTATACATCTATAGAATATAAAATTATATGATACATTTTCTATATCTTTGAAATAAAACAGACTGTGGATGAAAGAGCGAGAGAGGGGGAGTTTTGAAATTCTGGGGCACATTTCGATATATTTAAAAAAAAGCTTTAGTGGTATTACAAGTCAGCTTTTTGGAAAAATGAATTTGAAACGGGAAACGGAGAACGGTGGTGTTGTGTGCGCCAAAATGATTGAAATTGAACCAAGTGAAGTTTGAATGACAACAGACTATTATCTGGTTGTCCATTTCAAGAAAAAAAGAAAAAATCTCTCTAGGGTTTAGGTATTTTGAATTTTTAACCATTTTATTTGATTGGACAGATTTGATTAAAAATTTCAATCAATTTGAGGAGCGGGTCTCTTTCTGGACTGTTAGAGGCCGCCATTTGTCTACAAGTCTACATTTCCCTGGTAGTTAATATTACCTACATAGGGTGAACAAAGTTCCCCTTCCAAAATTCAAACTCTCCGTTGAGTCAGCCTTATCAAGGTACCTTCTCCAAAAGCCAAAGAGTTTTCAAAGCATAATTATAACTTTTCCGTTCTGAAAAACTCAACGTAAAACATTCAAATTGAAAAAGTTCGTGAAAATGGTCAACAAAAAGCTTGAATGTAGTTCTGCTTTCACAACAACCGTGCTGGGATGAACCTCATAATGAAGTTCTTTACGTTTCATATTTCTTCCATATTGAGCAAGATATTTGTTCCATTCTGAACTCTGTTGGCGTTTCTCTTTGCTATCACATCGCTCAACGTAAAACATTCAAATTGAAAAAGTTCGTGAAAATGGTCAACAAAAAGCTTGAATGTAGTTCTGCTTTCACAACAACCGTGCTAGGATGAACCTCATGATGAAGTTCTTTACGTTTCATATTTCTTCCATATTGAGCAAGATATTTGTCCCATTCTGAATTCTGTTGGCGTTTCTCTTTGCTATCACATCCGTGTTTTCTCAACCAATAAATCATACGCGAAACTGAACTTTACAAACAATATAATGGAATTTTAAGATGGTATCTACCTATATGTATTGTAATAAAATTTATTATGTTTTCCATTAAATAAAATAAATTTCTGGAAATCCCCTTCATTTCCTTTCTCTTTTTGCGAATCTCAAGTTTCCAAATCCTAGCTGTCGATTCTGATATAGGTATACGGTATACCCACCTAGTATGGGATTATGGGTGAGTCAAGTTCAAAGAAATTTCTTGAACAAAATATTTAGTTGCTGTGTTGATAAGTGATATAGGTACGGGTAGATGGTACATAGATATCTTTGAGTAGACAATGCCCCTACATCCATCCGATGTCGATTGCGACATCACGTCATTTTGACAACATCCAATGAACAAAGCAAGAAACAGAACAATAAATTTGAAATAGTATAAACCTATGATGTGTATGTGTGTGTATGAGAAGATATTGTGCAAAGTGTAGGAATTTAGATTTTCAGATTTCCAGAATTTTCAGAATCAGCGAGAGCTCGAGATTTCCGTGCGGATTGACATACTTATCTTTCATGTTTCTTTCGCTAATAGTTTGCTTTGCTGGAAAATGTTCCATGTTTCCCCCAATCAGCTCCTCTATTAGCTTCCTTGCTTCCTTTACTGTAAACAATGCTTTGAATCTCGTCGTCTCATTAAGCAATAATATTCTCCTTCTGCTGCTGCTTCCTCCAGAAAATCCTCCTCCTATCTCACTTCCTACACTTTCATCTCGCTTTTGTTCCAATTCTTCCCCCTTTGTTTCTGTCTTCATTCGATGTAATCTTGTCTGTCATTTATTATTTACTTTTGACTGTCACCCATTTGAATAGAGTCTCTTGTCTCATTCTCGTGTATGTTTGTCATCTGTTCAGTCCGCAGAGAGTCGAGAAGTTTGAATTTTTCAAGAATTTCATTCTGTTTTCTAGTTGTTTGCTTTAACTATTAGGTATTTAGCTGATGGCTATTTGGTCGTTCCTTTCCTCAAACCTCAGTTCAATTGTTTACGTCATGATAAGTGATCGTCATGATATTACCTATCTAACTAAAATATTATTTATTTGTCTATCTTTCTGAGTTGGAACCTTCTTATAAATATATACTTCTGCAGTATTATGCGTCGGTATTGCTGCAAGTGTTTCGCTTTGCTTCAACACCAAATCTCTGAAGAGTGTCAAAGTTTCTCAAATATTGTTTGCATGTTTCAATTAAATCAAAGTCAAGCTTGCTCTTCGTCCTCGTTTGTTTTCGCTTTAAACAAACTTTTGTTTTCTCTTGGTATGCTCTTGTTTATATAGGTATAATATTGTTTCAATCTACTGTGCTGTTTGTAATGTTTTTTGTTGTTGTCTTCGTCAGAATTTTGTCTTTCCGTATCTCCTCATATTGAATTAATATTGTGTTGCTCACAATGTTTTAATCATGAACATGGCTGCAGGTATGTCTGATACATTGTAAGCTCCGTGTTGCTTTGTTCCTTTTACAGTAATTAGATGAGTTACATTTCTATATATAGGTACGTCTGATAGGTATATGTTTTTAGGGGTCTGTTCGTATGGAAAAAAGTGGGTATCCAGCCATTTCCTGTCCGGTGCCCGCTGTTTGCCGTTTGTCATGGAAGTTACAACATTTGAACCCCCCTCTCTCTCTCTCTCTCTCTCTCTCTCTCTCTCTCTCTCTCTCTCTCTCTCTCTCTCACATGATCTTAGTAAACAGCATTTCCACCAATATTCTCTCTGCGGCTGTCTTTCTTACATTCACATTTGCACACAATCCTCATTGCTTATTGGCTTATCACTCCTATGATCTATCCTTTGATTCCCTTTTCTCTCCTTCCCTTATTCTCCGTTCTCTAAATCCTATCCCTTACCATCTACCTCCTCCTCCGTCCTCTGCCTTCTTCTCCATCTCCTTCTCTACCTTATTTTCTTCCATCCCCTCTAACTCCTCATCTTTCCCTTTTAACTTTTCCTCTCCCTTCCCCTCTAGTTCCTCCCTTTCCTCCTCCTTTACCACCCTCTCTCATTCCGTCTTATTTCTCCTTCTCTCTCTTCTCCTCTATTCCCCCATCTACGCCCACTACCCATTTACCTCCTCTTCCACAATATCTAAAACAATAGCCCCGCTATATACTCACTATCTGGATTCCATGCATGTATTGTAGCTGTACTATTTCATGCATGTATGGAGCAGACGTCACCCAGGCTGAATGTTGCTTATTGTTCCACCAAACCACATTCGCTTTATCACCGAGAATAGACAATGGAAAGGTGAAGAAACTAGGAGGTGATGAATGTGCCTGGAAGAGAGGATGAGGAGGAAGGAGTAATAATAGATAGTCTGGAAGAGAAGGAAAAGTGGGAGGGGAGAGGAGAAGGATGAGAAGGGATTAGAGAAGAAGGCGGAACAGAAGAAGGAGAGTGGAATAGTAGAATGAGAAGGGGTATAGTAGGAGGAAAACAAGAAGAAGAAGAAGACCAACAACAACAAGAAGAAGAAAGAGAAGAACGAGGAGACGAATAAGAAGGAGGAGGAGGAGGAGGAGTAGTAGTAGGAGGAGGAGGAGGAGGAGGAGGAGGAGAGAAATAAGGATAAGAAGGAGGAGGCGAAAGAGTTTAGGTGCAGAATAAGAAGTAGATGTAGAGGGTGTTGGAGGGGAAGAGAAGAAGGCTGTGAAAGAGAGAAGGGATTAGAGAAGAAGGCGGAACAGAAGAAGGAGAGTGGAATAGTAGAATGAGAAGGGGTAGTAGGAGGAAAACAAGAAGAAGAAGAAGAAGAAGAAGACCAACAACAACAAGAAGAAGAAAGAGAAGAACGAGGAGACGAATAAGAAGGAGGAGACGAATAAGAAGGAAGAGGAGGAGGAGTAGTAGTAGGAGGAGGAGGAGGAGAGAAATAAGGATAAGAAGGAGGAGGCGAAAGAGTTTTGGTGCAGAATAAGAAGTAGATGTAGAGGCTGTTGGAGGGGAAGAGAAGACGGCTGTGAAAGGGGACACGATAGAATACAAAAGAAAAGGAGGCGGTAGGCAGTTTGGTTCTTTTATTACACTTTCAACGCTTTTCTTCGCTGTCTTTTAACTTCACATTGTGTGAAAAGTAAGGGTGACACATTCTCTGTGTGATTTAATCTCAGATTAGAACTCCTTTTCTCTACTCCACCTTTTCCTTCTTTTCTTCTTCTTCTTCTTCTTCTTCTTCTTTTCCTCTCCTTATTCTCCTTACTTTTCTGTCTATTGTTCTCTTGTCTTGTAAGGGTGACACATTCTCTGTGTGATTTAATCTCAGATTAGAACTCCTTTTCTCCACTCCACCTTTTCCTTCTTTTCTTCTTCTTCTTCTTCTCCTTCTTCTTCTTCTTCTTTTCCTCTCCTTATTCTCCTTACTTTTCTGTCTATTGTTCTCTTGTCTCGTAAGGGTGACACATTCTCTGTGTGATTTAATCTCAGATTAGAACTCCTTTTCTCCACTCCACCTTTTCCTTCTTTTCTTCTTCTTCTCCTTCTTCTTCTTCTTCTTTTCCTCTCCTTATTCTCCTTACTTTTCTGTCTATTGTTCTCTTGTCTCATATTTTCTGCTTCATATTCTCACCATATTCTTCATATCCTACCTGATTTCTTTTCTTAACTACCCTCTTCTTCCACCGATTTTCTCTATCTTTCCCAAGTTTTTCTCGTACTCCGTCTAACTCCGTCCCTAAATCCTCTTTCTTTCTCTCCTTCTTTCCTAACTGTTTCTCCGTCTTTACTACGAAGAAAAAGTTTTCCGTACTGTGTGTACTGAGTAGTAGGTAATACAATAAAATCTAATAATCTAATTATTATGTTGCATGTAATACCTACGAACATTGTGTAATGCAGTGGATTAAAAAAGATTCAACAGGGTAAGAATGATTTTATAAAGAACAGCGTTTCGAATACACAAGTACATATGTATAATTTCAGCATAAAATTTTTTAAAAGAGATTTAATAGAGGGAACTGTAACTATGGAAACTGTTAAGAGGGAAAGTTTAAAATGTCCCCCGGGTGGGCATTGAACCTACGACCTTGGGCTTGTAAGGCAAACGCGTTGCCCTCCAAAAATAAGGGTCAGAACTAATGGATTGTCAACTCATTTTAGTTTTTGGATACAAGGGAGTAAAATGAAGAATTTAAAACGAATTAATATTATGATAATACCTATTTGAAATGTATCCCAAGAACTAAATAACTTTTACTTACCCTTTTTGGGGCTCATTTGAAACTCATCTCTTTCCATTTTGACAGTCTAAATCAAAACGCAAATCAAGCACAGGGCAAAATGTCTTCCCCAAAAACCTATAAACCCAACTTCAAAACAAATAATATTCAACTTCCCCCTTCTGAAAATTCAAAAAGTCATCAGACGAATGACAAGGGTCATCAAGAAACGACTTTAGAAGAGATCGGAGACTTTGATGCAAATATATTATGTAGTCATCTCTTCACTCCTTTTGTCAAGAAGTATTCATTGTAATGGAAAGAAGAGGTGCCAGATATGAAATTGAGAAATCACATCGACAAGTATGAGTCGAAAAATTCTCATGAAAGGTGCCATTCATCTATGGGAAGCACCTTGCTTCAGACAGACCTGAAGAACGTAGGTAAATCACACATCTTCTCTGTACAAATGCTATTTGAACATTTGAAATATCAGCACCGTAAAAAAAAAACTCAGCCTCATAGAACCAAAACTTATTAGTCTTTTCCGGGTAAATATTGCCCTATTCCGCACAACCCCTGAATATGTACATACATACTTCCTACAAATACAAACCTTAACAAGATGAAACTCCTATCAACACCAGCCCTACAATTCACCTCATTAGAACCCAGAAGAGTGTTCAAACTAATGTCGAAGGAAAATTTATAGAAAATAATGGAAAATTGATGGAAAATGTCAGTCTAAGTGCCACGCCACTCAAGCTGCTGCAAGCTATTTTTGATGGGAAAGCAAACCCTAACAAGATTAAACTCCTATCAACCCCAGCCCTACAATTCACCTCAATAGAACCCAGAAGAGTGTTCAAACTAATGTCGAAGGAAAATTTATAGAAAATAATGGAAAATTGATGGAAAATGTCAGTCTAAGCGCCACGCCACTCAAGCTGCTGCAAGGTATTTTTGATGGGAAAGGCTGACTTTTTCCAATCTAAAGAAAACGTTTTACATTTTAACAATGACAGTGAAGAAAAGAAAAGGAAAATGAGAAAGAAAGAGTTGAAGAACATTTTACACAATAGGAATTGAAAATATTGAAGTAAAATTATTCTTCATGAACGAATAGGTTCCATAACCTTGTATTTTCAAGGTTCAAGTTCAATTTCCATTGAGGTCGAAAATTTGAATAGCATTTTTAGGGATCTATCTAATCATACCAACATAATAGGTATTATTAAACGGCAAATTTTAATGTCCTTCTTATTGGTTTTCAACTTCTGATAACGAAGATGAGTTGCTTTGTTTCAATGAAAATACTGAACTTAATGGTGAAAATGAAAATACTGAACTTAAACAACAATACAACCTTATTGTTTAGAGCTCTACACAGCACAGGCTGGACAGCCATCAATATTATTATACCAATCCAATGTGTCACACATTGCCTTCTGTTTCCGTCTTTAGGAACACTTTACTGCCATGTTGTTTTCTACTGGATAATTCAATTTTTTCCACTATTATTACTCGATTTTTACGAGCCATATAAAAACGCCTCGTTCTAAATTGGAAAATAAGAACATAAAATGGGGGCATAAAACACTTTAAAACACAATATCAGTCAACACAGAATGCATGTGTTTCCTTTTCAATTGTAAAACAAAGGAATAGGCTTATTGCTATACTAACCCTTTGAGATTTCGTTTTACAATACGTTTTGACTCTGCGACATTACCTTTGTTAGCTCAGACTACACAAAAGGTGCCCTCCCTTAACCTACTGCGCTTACTTAGTCTGCAAAATTGTGCCCCATCACAACGTATTAGGAGACGCGAGGTAATTTATGTTTCGTATTAATAAACCGGTGTGTACTTTTCTATTTGTTTTACGCGTTTTTAAATAACATGGCACACGGTTACGTGTCTGTATTTTATGGCAATCCCACAAATACGTTACGTTGCGGGGGATTCATCTAAATTTGGCGCCAAAAATGTCGAGAAATTTCAGAAATGGACGGTAAAGCCAAATCTGTTGCATTTTAAAGATTTCGCGTCAATTTACGGCAAGTTCAAGCACTATCGTAACTGTTATAGGTATGTCGGCCAGAAATTTTTTGGTGGATCAAATGTTTGGAATCTTCATATCATCCTCGTCTTAAAACGGACCATTAAGAAGGTAACTAACAAATCAACATGATAAAATACACAATATGATGATCAAGATACAGATTTCAATCAGGCAATTACTGATCTAAAACTGAAAGGAACATCCCACGAAACCAAAAACTTCTACCAGTAACATCAGAGCCTAGGCCTTGTTCCTCAATCCCTAAATTCCTTATCTACATGGATGACATAAAATCCAATATCTAAGAAGAGTTTTTTCAAATACAGCATCTGAATCTGTAATTGAACCGATAAGACTCGGATGTTAAAACGGACAATTAAGAAGGTAACTAACAAATCAACATGATAAAATACACAATATGATGATCAAGATACAGACTTTAATCAGGCAATTACTGATCTAAAACTGAAAGGAACAGCCCACGAAACCAAAAACTTCTACCAGCATCATCAGAGCCTTGGGCCTTGTTCCTCAATCCTTAAATTCCTTATCTACATGGATGACATAAAATCCAATATCTAAGAAGAGTTTTCAAATACAGCATCTGAATCTGTAATTGAACCGATAAGACTCGGATCCTTCTACCAGCATCATCAGAGCCTTGGGCCTTGTTCCTCAATCCTTAAATTCCTTATCTACATGGATGACATAAAATCCAATATCTAATAAGAAGAGTTTCAAATACAGCATCTGAATCTGTAATTGAACCGATAAGACTGGGATCAACAGTATTGAACAGTCTCTCATAGAGCTCCAGCTGCATTCTAACTGTACATTTGTTTCTAATGATAGCGCTCATTCCAATTGTGGCTCAGCTTGCTCCATGACTTTCAACTTCAACTCCGGAGAGTGTTAAAGAACATTGATGTAATACATTATCTAGAATCTAAAATCTAGAGCCACAGCTAGGAATCATAACAAGACGGACTATGTTGCTATTGTACAGGGTGGTCTTGATGAAATGTCGTTATTATTGTGAGTGGAATTTTATTATTATTTTGTGACAAGAGTCAAATACATTAATACATAGGTATGTCTATTTTGAAACAATACTACAAAGGACTGACCCAGTAAGGTATTCTCAAAGATCAATCGATGTACTGTGGCACTTTGATGTATGAGGAGGGTACACAGAATCTAAAATCTAGAGCCACAGCTAGGAATCATAACAAGACGGACTATGTTGCCATTGTACAGGGTGGACGGGATGAAGTTTCAATATTATAATAAGAGGAATTTCATTATTATTTTGTGACAAGAGTCAAATTGGTATAATTCAAAAGAATATTATAAAGGATTTAGCACAAATTGAAGATCTGAAGTTAGAATCTAAAATCTAGAGCCACAGCTAGGAATCATAACAAGACGGACTATGTTGCCATTGTACAGGGTGGACGGGATGAAGTTTCAATGTTATAATGAGAGGAATTTCATTATTATTTTGTGACAAGAGTCAAATTGGTATAATTCAAAGGAATATTATAAAGGATTGATCCAAAAAAGGATTTAGCACAAATTGAAGGTCTGAAGTTCATTTCTCAACCAAGATTCGTATGAGAAGGGTCTTGTGGCTCGCAAATTTGACACCGACAGTCAGAACAGTATATTTCTCCTCCGCAGACTTTTAAGAAATGGTCTGGGGCTTCACACATTCTTGGACTCTGGTGTCTCTGGTATTCCTGGTTTTTAAAGAATCCTGTTTCCTCATTCCACTTAGAAGAGATAGAGTTGCTGGGTCCCTGGTCTCATGAACTGAGGATTGCATGTACTGTATCTTGAAATTTCGACTTACACAATGAATCGACATAACACATAGTAAACATGTTACAGTAGAATACCAGAACATAATTTGTAAATAAAGGAGAAATTAACACCATTATGCACAGGCACACAGCATTTTTTGTAAACCCAAGTGCTCACGAGCAGTTTCTAGTTTGATCGATTCCCTAAAAACTTACGTTATCTAGACAGGATAAGTACAAGTAGCTCACAATCTGACACTTGATCCTGATGTCAAACTTACCTGTAACAGAAGAAAAGAATCAGAGAATTAATAACAGACATTGAATAATAAACATTGGTCAAGCTAACTTCAGATTTCTTCAGGTTGAACGAAAACAAGTAGATTAAGTTACCTACACTCCTCACTTATGCTTAATCCTCTTCTTAATGATCATCTCTTCCTTGATATTCTCCTGCAAGAAGATGACCTTCGTTAATCTTCTCAAATCTCACCAAAATAACAAACTCCTGAAGTTCCGATGCTAATGATAGCGTTGCTATTGAAATAAAGAAAGTAATCTCTGTCTACCTGAACACCATCATTTACTTAAATTTTGTCATTATAAAAAGTAAAAGCATGGCTCAACCATCACAACATTAAACCCCATCATTTAAATAAAAAGAAAATACGTGATAAAAAAAAAAATAAAATAAATAAATAAAAAAAAAATAACTGTGCGTAGTAAATAACTTCGGGGGAAAAAGTATTCGTGTTCATAATTTACTATCAAATTGTTAGGTCAGGTCAGAAATCAAGTGTTTGGTGCCATATGCCAACAAAATGACACGGACATGATTCTTAATTCGGGCGCAAAATTTGACCAAGGCCAACCTAGGATCCAGACGTTTCTAATATTCAAGGAAGGACATGGACCATTTCTACCCCTCATTACCTGGTCAGGTTGGGATGAAAATTGTCCCTCCCAAAACGCCACTTTTCACCTAAAACTTCCTTTCCTACCAACCTTCATTTTTTTGTAGGGTATAAAATTGAAATATAATATTAATTTACGAAGAACGAACAATTTATCTCCTCCAACTCCTATGCTGTGGAGACATGATGCAGTAAGCTGCTTACAGTGCAGCTTCTGTCTGCCCTTAATCTTTCCATTCGTGTCTAGTACAAAAGATGAAAAGATCATTCATATTCATTCCCTTCTCTCTCCTCCTCTCTCCCAGAAAAAGATTCATCAGACTAATATGTATAACCGGATTTCCGGAATAAGTACCTACTTTTTAAAATCGAAGGAGCATCATGAAAAACACGCGTTTTATTCCATCATTTTTTCCAATACCTACATAAGTTTTATGGAAACAAAATGACATTTGTCCCACACTAATAAAAATTAAAAGGTAATTACATCCCTTCATACCGAGCCCCAATGAAAGCTTAGCGGGGGTACCAGCCTACCAGCAATCCTATGAAAAAAGGGGGATAAAAAACTCCCGGGTACAGGAATTATCAACAAAAAGCCAAGCCAGTAGAAAAAGTTTACATAACAGCATTCAGATTTGACAACACGAGACTATATACGGGCGTATTATTTAATTTGAAAAGGTGAGAGCCTACAATTCACAACAATTCGAGGCAAAAACAAGGGGGGGGGCTGTTGTTTTTTTAATTTACTTAACTAACAGCATAACTCGTTGCTCTTTTTTTTTCTTTTTTTTGTGAATTAATATAATTATGTTGAAGGGCAGAGTGCGTAATAATTTACCTGCCCTGTTTTCACAAGCGTGACAAATGACTTTCTAGGGAGGTAGAAAGTAAGGGGAGGGAGTAGAAAATGAGAGGGGGAGAAATGCAATAGAAGAAAACGGTAAACTTGAAAAAAAAAAAAATTCCATTAGAATGCACATGATGGTTCGTGAGGTAGTCCAGTTCTTTTACTAGCGTAAGAAAACTCACAATCCCACATCGGGTTAATAGCGGTAGGTAAAAACTTTTAAGAAAGAGGCAGCAAAGACCAGAATCGGTTGAATCATTCTCCAGGTAGAGGTACCTACTAAAGGACAATCAAATACAGAAAACAGGAAATAGAATAGAATACAGGAAAATAGAAAAGAAAAATAGTTTGACCCATAGGAAGTTCTAACTTAATCTTAAAAAATAATGTCCCCTTAAAATTTTTCTCATGTTGGTGTTGGGATTCAAACCGTAGTCCCTTCAAATACGAATCCAGTGGACATTATCAAGGTTCCAACACGTACCACCAATATGTACTACAAATGTATAACACATGACATGTGTGACACATGTTTTAATCCACGTGTATACGCAACGTGAGACGTTATTTATGTCTTAATAATATGTAAAATCCGCCCCGGGCGGGAATCGAACCCGCGGCCTAGCGCTTACAAGGCAGACGCACTACCAACTAAGCTAAGTAGGCTGGCTAACTTAATCTTAATTTTTTTAATGTCCCCTTAAAATTTTTCTCATGTTGGTGTTGGGATTCAAACCGTAGTCCCTTCAAATACGAATCCAGTGGACTTTATCAAGGTTCCAACACGTACCACTAATATGTACTACAAATGTATGACACATGACATGTGTGACACATGTTTGAATCCACGTGTATACGCAACGTGAGACGTTATTTATGTCTTAATAATATGCTGACAGTTGCCGGGGCTCGAACTGGCTACGGGGCTTATCTGAGTTGACCATCAAAGGGGTGTTCATGTGTGACCCATATTACGAATGCTCCAGAGTATATTACTAATGTACCAACGTTTTAGAGCAGTGGACTCATACTACAAAACATATTAGCTAGACTACCTAGCGAGAGTATTACACGAATGCTACACAGAACACATTACAATTTTACTAATGCTTTAGCAGAAAAGAGGGGATGTAGAAAACTATGAAGAGGGGAATTAGACAGACATGTAAGTTATGATAGTCACAGTAATGGTTTACTGAAGAATAAAGTGGTCATGGTACACATGGCATTTTGATATCCAGAGTACATACACATAACATTACATACAGTTGGCATAATTACTCAAGTTTTAATAGTTGAGAAAAAAAAAGTTCAAGTAGTAGGAAGACTGAAATAGTCGTTTTCTATAATGAGAATATAGCTCAAGAGTTTGATGAATAACACAACTCGGCTTTCAAGTAACTGTTGTTTGAAGGAACTAACGATTTGGGCGAACCGTCTTCAAAAGATTCAAGCATAGAATTTGAAGAAAAAACAGTAGGGTAATTTCTAGAAGATAGACGGTAGACGTTTTGGGAACTCTTAAAATTTGCATGATTAAGCTCGGAGCACTTTTTGATGCGAACATCATTTGTTAGTACCTGCTGTATAATTTTCATCTTCGCCTTGGGATAGTTCTGGCCGGGACGAGCCAATTTGAAAAGCACTTGTTTCTACTTTTTTACCTAACAATACTGAAGGTGGTTAGGTCTTAATTTGAAATACAAGAATGTGAACTTGATTTCGACCAATCATGTGTCAAAAACACTGTTGTAATAGTAGTAATGATGGCCGATTAGCTCTAACAATTTGAAACACAATTATACCATATCTTCGCCTTGGGATAGTTCTGGCCGGGACGAGCCAATTTGAAAAGCACTTGTTTCTACTTTTCTACCTAACAATACTGAAGGTGGTTGGGTCTTAATTTGAAAAACAAGAATGTTAACTTGATTTCGAACAATCATGTGTCAAAAAACACTGTTGTAATAGTAGTAATGATGGCCGATTAGCTCTAACAATTTGAAACACAATTATACCATGTGTAGGTACATACTTTTCATACAAGTGTAGTGGAAAGTTTGCGAGACCTCTTTCTCGCAAAGAAATTGCGATTTTTGGTTTTACAATTAACATAATTATAATGCTCATTAAATTTAATTATTCAGTATTCATTTAATTATTCAGCAATGCCACGGGAAGCGTCTTTGTGCGAAAACAACACGTTACAAAATACTTTACCAAACACTGTAACCGCCTTGGTAAACTTGTCCTTGAAATTTCCTTGTGCGAGACCTCTTTCTCGCAAAGAAATTGCGATTTTTGGTTTTACAATTAACATAATTATAATGCTCATTAAGTTGTTTCTTCAGTTTAATTAAATATACAGTACCTTCCTTCCTCTCAAAAATCTTACACAATATTCCAGCTGAAATTTTTCAATAATACTCACCAATTTCCTTGTCCGCTCGAACCAGAATTTGGTATTCTTTCACTTACCTAAAACAGAAAACAAAATATAATAGCAATTAACGATTGTATGAATTCCAAAATTCCAATGATTACGCTCGGAACATAGTTCGAATTCCAACCGATTGCCCACGAGGTTGAAATTCCAAGAATATTGGAAATAAATTAACCAATATGATTCACTTGTGGTCCCTGCGCTTGTTACTTTTGTGTTTATTTATCTTTCACTTACCTAAAACAGAAAACAAAATATAATAGCAATTAACGATTGTATAAATTCCAAAATTCCAATGATTACGCTCGGAACATAGTTTGAATTCCGACCGATTGCCCACGAGGTTGAAATTCCAAGAATATTGGAAATAAATTAACCAATATCATTCACTTGTGGTCCCTGCGCTTGTTACTTTTGTGTTTATTTATAAAATACTCACCACTTATATGAGTTGTCAGTTTTGTCCACAATTCCAAGACATCGTAAGGATATGCCCCAAGATAAGAGTCTAGATTTTGCTGATCATTTTTGATCCTTTGCAGTTCTTCATCTGTAACAACTTTATCCTCCAACTCTTCTTTATCACTGTTCCAAATTTTAACAACAACTTCTTGAGGTTGGAATTTGTGAAAGAAGCCAATTCTAGGAGCAACATCACCATGTGAATTCACAGCACTAAAATCAAAATAAATGATACCTAAAGCTAGAATAATCAACTTCTTGTTAAAGGTACATTGAGTACCTACTGCAATGAAACATTATTCCTCACGTTGTCCGAAACATGTGACGCAACACGTTGAACTCATAATTCCAATCAACACTCTGCCCAAAACATCCATTTGACAAGAATGTGTTCCAAACATCTACAACACACAACTAACTTAAAGCTAGAATAATCAACTTCTTGTTAAAGGTACATTGAGTACCTACTGCAATGAAACATTATGCTAGGGGGTGGAAATATTTAATTTATTCATTTTAGTGATGGGTAGAGCAGCAGTATTCAAGCTTATTGAGCCATGAACCCATAGGTGGTTCTTGCCCTTCTTGAGGTTGGAATTTGTGAAAGAAGCCAATTCTAGGAGCAACATCACCATGTGAATTCACAGCACTAAAATCAAAATAAATGATAAAGCTAGAATAATCAACTTCTTGTTAAAGGTACATTGAGTACCTACTGCAATGAAACATTATGCTAGGCTAGGGGGTGGAAATATTTAATTCATTTTAGTGATGGGTAGAGCAGCAGTATTCAAGCTTATTGAGCCATGAACCCTTACAAAGCAAACCTAAAAAAATTTAATTCATTTTAGTGATGGGTAGAGCAGCAGTATTCAAGCTTATTGAGCCATGAACCCTTACAAAGCAAACCTAAAAAAAGTTTGATAGAGGAACCTGTAACAATGCAAAATTAAGGTTTTACCTATCCTCCCAAAATTGAAGAGAAGGAGGGATAGGACCAAAAGAACCTTAATGTTTACAGTCCACTTCAACTGGGAAGTCCGATGACCTTTGGGTGCGCACTTGTCAATAGCTTGTTGATTAACAAGTAAGCATGTGAATAGTTGATCCCATGAGATTTTTCACGCCGAATCGAATGGTGAAACTTTTAGAACTGTCCAACTTACAGTTGAGAAGTTGTGGTTCCCCTCCATGCGCTTCCAATGGACTTCCCAGTTGACGTGGACTGTACAATATAAGATTCAGGGAATGAAGTTAGAGGGGTTCTAAATTAGGCATAACAACCAGTGGTTTCATAAATGGTCTAAAGGCCCTTATCTTATACCCCGTACCCCCTATCACAAATCTAAAAATAAAAATCTAAGTCTTCTCTTTTACCGACTTTGCTTGTCATGCAGAAGGTTCGATCCCCACCATCGACAAAAATTTCCACTCGTACTTCATTTGTAAGTTTTTTTTTTTTTTTTTTTAAACCATAAAGCTCTGACAGTTTGTCTAATTTTGATGAAATTCACTGAAAATGCAAGGGCTCTATCTTCCTTCTGAAGGGTAAGATAAAATGCTCAGAAATTAGCTCTAAACACGTTTTGAAGTCAGAATTACCTAGAATTCACTACCTTGATATTTGCCAATTAATAGGTTAGATTATTGTTGTCCTTAACAAAACCAAATCCGTGAACGCGTGAGCCGTGTCAATAAAGATAACTTATTGTTTAATATATCGATTGAACCAGCTTTATAATAAAGAGTTATTTGGTATCCAACATGATTATGGTGCTTGTGCTCCGGTTCAGTATTTCATTATGGACAGTTCAAGTTAAGGTACACCAGATGAACCTGTCCTTTGTTGTATTTAATTAAGATGTCGAGCAATGCCGTACAGCCATTGACCTTATTAGATAGAAGTAGACGGACGATTACCCTATTCTTTTCAAAGTCCAAGTTGTCTCAAGTCATCTCGCCTCTTACATAGTCATCTCGCCTCTTAAATGGAATGAAGTCTCAGGGATACACGTTTCCCGATTACATCGATAGAACCAGCTTTATAATAAAGAGTTATTTGGTATCCAACATGATTATGGTGCTTGTGCTCCGGTCCAGTATTTCATTATGGACAGTTCAAGTGAAGGTACACCAGATGAACCTGTCCTTTGTTGTATTTAATTAAGATGTCGAGCAACGCCGTACAGCCATTGACCTTATTAGAAAAAGTAGACGGACGATTACCCTATTCTTTTCAAAGTCCAAGTTGTCTCAAGTCATCTTGCCTCTTACATGGAATGAAATCTCAGGGATACACGTTTCCCAGATCAAAGAACCCCGAAACACTAAACACACGACACAATACGCCGATTAAATTCCGGGCTGAGATGTCCATCAGCTTATACAAACATTGAGCACACGTACAAAGCTCTTCTCCAGAGGATGAAGGAGCACTTTCAATATTGAAGTAAAGTGTAGTGCTAGTGAAGTGTCGCTCCTCACTGAGAGTTCCTTATCTTTGTTTGCTGAAGACAGTGGAGGGGGCACTGAACCTTGCAGTTTGCCTTGCACACATCTACCATTTAAATAGCTTCACAACTTTCCGTGAATTCCTCTTGAGTTCTCAGGGGGAATTTCTAACCATTGGATTCATTACTGCATTTAGAATTTTAGACTCAACTTCTTAAGAATTTTGGCATTTCTTAGAAATCGGTCTCAAATTTTGTAAAATCTGTCCACTTGAGACATTTTCAGACCGAAAGGACATTTCGCAGAACATCTAACCATTGGATTCATTACTGCATTTAGAATTTTAGACTCAACTTCTTAAGAATTTTGGCATTTCTTAGAAATCGGTCTCAAATTTGTCCACTTGAGACATTTTCAGACCGAAAGGACATTTCGCAGAACCTGAAAGTGTGCATAGTCCCACGCATTCAACACGATAAGATAAAAGGAATATGACATTGAACCACCAGTTTCTTTCTGCAGATCAGAATGCACAAAATATGAATATGCATGAGACAAGCCTAGCTGTCATTAGTTTGACAAACATTTCAATCATTCAATAAAAGAACAAAGTTGTACTGTGAGAACAAAGACTGATAGTGCTAATCAGTACATGTCAGAAGTGACAGAAGTCAAATTAAGTTCTACATATCTGAGTATTTGGACATTACTGTAGAACCCAAATCAACGATTCGGTAAAATAAGCTCCAACAATGCTAGTGGAACTGAAAAGGAGAAGCAACGAGGAGCTTAGAATATGATACATTAACATAAAAGTACAACAAGCACGCTTCTTCATCCTTCAAGCATTCTCTTGGCAAAGTTCCAAGCTCGATGGAGCAGGAAAGTTAAGTTCATTAATTACAACACTGCGCGGGAGGTTGGGGTGGGGAGGGAAAACAAACATTACTGACGGACTGGAGAGGCACGCTTCTTCATCCTTCAAGCATTCTCTTGGCAAAGTTCCAAGCTCGATGGAGCAGGAAAGTTAAGTTCATTAATTACAACACTGCGTGGGAGGTTGGGGTGGGGAGGGAAAACAAACATTACTGACTGACTGGAGAGGGAGGGAGAGAAACATTGACTGCACTTGAGGTAAATTTCGCACTTAGAGACTCCTCTTGTAACGGGTAAACGATAGTGGATGCTTTATTCATTGGGAAAATGGGAGGAAAATGTGTTTGTACAGCAGACCTGTGGTGAAATGTTCAGGTTTTCACTTTCGAGCCTTTTGACTTTTGTTAGTGCTGAGTAGACTCGTGTTTCAGAGCTGCAATAATGTACACTCGTATTCGAGGGAGCAGATGGAAAAACGGACAAAACTTTTTAGGATTTGAAGATGATCCTGTCATTTGTCATTTATTTTGATGACAGGAATGTGCTTTATTCATTGGGAAAATGGGAGGAAAATGTGTTTGTACAGCAGACCTGTGGTGAAATGTTCAGGTTTTCACTTTCGAGCCTTTTTACATTTGTTAGTGCTGAGTAGACTCGTGTTTCAGAGCTGCAATAATGTATACTCGTATTCGAGGGATCAGATGGAAAAACGGACAAAACTTGTTAGGATTTGAAGATGATCCTGTCATTTAATGACAGGAATGTTACAGATTGTGTGTTTATAAGAATTTTTTTCAAACTTGATTTCATTTGGCTGAAAGTGTCATTGAGAACATATCCTCGTACATAACGCTCGATATTGACAGGAATGTTACAGATTGTGTTTTTATAAGAATTTTCTTCAAACTTGATTTCATTTGGCTGAAAGTGTCATTGAGAACATATCCTCATACCTAACGCTCGATATCTCAGTTAACCAGTTCACGGACAATGACTTTGTTGTTCAACATATTCATCATGCTTGTCAGGAGAGAATTCGCGGTCAGAATCCTCCTTGTACCTTCTTTATCCATTCAAGCATATCGGTAAGAACCGAGTTTCGTCAAAAACCTCAACTCAGAGTCTGCTATCAACAACACTCAATTTCTCAAAGCAAATACAACTTCTTCCATTTCTAGCACCTCAACAAGTTGAAGAATGCTTTGTTGAGGATATAATGGCTCTTCAGCCATCAGAGAACGCTGCAATTGTTGAATTTTGTGATTATGTGTTAGAAAATTATGTAGATAGGAATTGCCATAACACATAGTAAACATGTTACAGTAGAATACCAGAACATAATTTGTAAATAAAGGAGAAATTAACACCATTATGCACACAGCATTTTTTGTAAACCCAAGTGCTCATGAGCAGTTTCTAGTTTGATCGATTTCCTAAAAACTTACGTTATCTGGACAGGATAAGTACAAGTAGCTCACAATCTGACACTTGATCCTGATGTCAAACTTACCTGTAACAGAAGAAAAGAATCAGAGAATTTATAACAGACCTTGAATAATAAACATTGGTCAAGCTAACTTTAGTTTTCTTCGGGTTGAACGAAAACAAGTAGATAAAGTTACCTACACTCCTCACTTAAGCTTAATCCTATTCTTAATGTTCTCCTCTTCCCTAATATTAGAAGATTATATACCCTCTCGTTAATCTTCTCAAATCTCACCAAAATAACAAACTCCTGAAGTTCCGATGCTAATGATAGCGTTGCTATTGAAATAAAGAAAGTAATCTCTGTCTACCTGAACACAATCATTTACTTAAATTTTGTCATTATAAAAAGTAAAAGAAAAAAAACATTGAACTTCTTCTAAATCACCATTAAAGAGAAATTCAGGTGCAGACACAATTTGAATAAAACGAGAGAAGACTGTTCTCAGACAAAATGTTGAAAGTTCTGCAAATGATACGAATATTTATTGTAACTGTGTCCTCATTACCCTTTTACTAAAGAGAAGTGAATGTCCCATGTCTATCTGGAAGTCCCATGACTATCAAATTTATTGGGTGCCTGAGGATTTGCTGATTCACCAAGTAGTAGTTAGCTAGTCAGTTGTCCACACTATTATTAAGATTCGTCAGATAATGGGCAGCTTAAGTTTGAAATCAGAAAACAAACAAATTACGAATTTATTCGTGCTATAGCACAGGAAGTGTTCGTCATATTCAAGACATCACAGCTTTGATTGCGGGTGCATAATAGGTCTTGTCTTCAGTACTTCTATCGTCAATTATACCGAATTTTCTGGCATTAAACTTCCCGAATTCCGGGTGCATAATAGGTCTTGTCTTCAGTACTTCTATCGTCAATTATACCGAATTTTCTGGCATTAAACTTCCCGAATTCTAAAAATCAAAGTCACGTAGAACCTCGTAAAAACATTTATTTCCCCCTTGATGACGACAGCTCCATCACTGCATATTCTCTGTACCTATAGTCGTAAACGAAAGACATATTCTGATCTGAGCATGATAAAGGTCGTTCACATTTCATAAAATATTCCGAGAAGGGGAACCACAACCATGGTGTGTTGAAATCAAAGGAATTGGGCGACTTCATATAACTGTTCCAAGTCCATTATATTGAGACCGGTAGTATAAAGGCAGATAGCCTCCAGACATATCATTGAGGTCATTAGGGTTATACGAGATACACTCATGTGTCCTATTCTGGGGGTTATACAATTGTGTCCACTATCTCTATACCGCCTATCTAAACGTTAGATTTCCTGGATTACAGGGTCTAGTATTGTGATGAACTTCGGGGGGGAAATTTCCTAAAAGGATGTTTTACCCATGATGAATGTCAACTGATATTTCAGAATACATAGTCAGTAGCAAAGAAAAGAACTTACAGAACCAAGTTCCAGAACAGAGTACATATTTAGCAAAGAACAGACTCTCTCGAAAAATGCTGCCTTTCAAATTCGAAAGAGATAATCAATCCAAGACTAGATTTACGTAACTTAAGAAAGTCAGCACATACCAAGCATTTGATAAACAAATACTTCTGAACTGAGCTGACAATTGACATTCAACAAAAACAGGACAAAGGAGAAACTGGATGGACCCCATAAACCATCCCCTAGGGTCGAGACACCAAAAGCGCTGTGTGTGGGGGGGTCAAAGGACACACCAAACAATCCAATGTCACTTGGCAGGGCACCACGATGAATTATTAGGTCCAAAACAAGAGCTATTGTTAAAGATCACCAGACACTTTGGATATTGAATAGACTTTGGGAGAAAAGATGAGGTTTTACCTAGAAAGCCAATATGGGGCATTTTGTATTACATGTTTGGATAGCAGTCGACTGCTATTTGGAGGGAGCTATCGAACTTTTGCGTCCACCTTTATACGGTACCCACCTAGCATTTATAATTCCTAAATGTTTTACAACATTTCCACTATAAAATAGTTTTAAAATATCCTCCATAACATCATTGAATCTATTTTTTCAACAGTGCCTTCATCCCATGGACTCTTCAAATTATATCGGACTCGTAATTTTAATTCACACTCTTGGGTGGGCCACTATCAAAACATTCACTTTCCATAGTGAATCCCTAACATAACCATTCCTGTCACCCGAAGCCATGTTGAGACTAGCAAGGCATGGAATCCGCGAACGTAGTAAAAGGTAACCCTTGATTTAACTCCAAACATGCACTCTTGGCAACAAAATGCGTTCTTTTACCTTCTCAAAGTAATGAAAAATGTTTGAAAACAAGCCCGGGGATGCCAAATTCCAAACCAAGGAATGAGCAATGTACTTTACTCCGATAAGTTGGAGACGTAAACTTTTCCAAACCTTACCATACCTAGAACTAAAGACGGTACACTATAGCAAAGGTAGGAACACACTACCTCACGTCACGTGAGATCATGTGACATCAGAAAGATGCGGTTCAAAGTTCTCCCATCATAAAGTAGGTGATTTCGTTCATGATAGCCACACTGCTCATGATAGCCCTTACATCACGTGATAGTAGTGTGTTTCTACCTTAAATCACTACTAGACTCACACCAGACTTCAGTCCATTTAATGTGGAACTACATGCTGTGTTCTTGATCACTCCAGACTTGTATATTTATTACCAAAGCTTCTACTCGGTAACTCCCCAAACCCAGTCGAGTTCCATCAATAAAGTCTGACAGTTCCCCAAATCACATCTCATCGGAGAGAGGAGACCAAATTAAATTACACTCCAAGGGGAACAGCGTTCATAACTTCACATTCATAAGCGTCACTGAGACCAAATTAAATTACACTCCAAGGGGAACAGCGTTCATAACTTCACATTCATAAGCGTCACTACTCGTAAAACCCTTTCCTTCGCGTTATCTAAGTGTACCATCTCATAATGAAGCACTAGTCACAGCCTCCAGACACCAGAAGTAAACACATTGTGGGTCTCACATGAGTTCTCTACATGTGTTTCTCCCCAATATAAAGTGGTATTTACGAGCACACATCATGAGTGTTTCATTAGAAGCCACTTGTTCAATTTCTCACTCGATAAATCGATGCTGGAGATGATAACACAACTTGAACTTTGAACATTCACTTGTGTGATTCGTGTGAAAGGATGCTTGGCAAGTCAAAGTCTACCGTATTTGGTCACAGCCGTTTTGTCGATCGTGTTCATTTGCCACAGGATTAGTGTTCTTTCTTACAGAGGTAGAAAACGGTTCATGGAAAAGGGCAGAAAACGGTGAAAGTTCAGACACCAAGGAGATACTTCCCACTGAGTCCTGAAATCTTCTTATCCAAAAAATTGTTAAGGTAATTAGGAATTTTTCTCTATAAGATGAGAGGAAATCCACAAACTCAGGCATTTGAAGTACTTCCCTATGACATCATAATCATAATTAGATGATGGCATCATATTCATTCATTCGGAAAAATTCTCAGTAATCAACCAACGAATAAACCTTTGTTGAATCAACAATTCTGACGTCATAAGTGAAATATTTGCCCGGAGAGGTAAACAGGTGATAATATGATATTAAATATCAATAAAATCATCATTCAGATTCTCATTATATATGTGTCAGCAAAAACAGCCACTAGTGAGTCAGAAAGAACTTTATCAATATTAGCAGCATCATTCTCATCACAATCGCTTTCATCAGCAATCAACACGCCGCATATCAGTTTTCATTTCATATTGGTCACGACTCAAATTTTTGGATCGTATTCAAAAAGATAAATGGTATAGATTGGGAAAATTAATACGTTTTGATCAGCCTCGGTAATGAAATTCGACAAAAGGATGATTATTAGTTATTAGCCAATCAGCTAATTTATATTCATAATCACTTGGTTTATTTTATCTTTTGCTGATAGATTTTTTCCGCCACTGGTTCTTCTTTTTTTACCGAAGTTAAGGAACTTGATTTTTTATGTAGTCGATTGTAATCAGTTCACAAGGTGGATATGAAAGGTGTCGAAAAAAAAGTTCAAAGTTTTATTGAAATTTGGCATGCATTTTGGAATTTATTTCTCTCATATTTTTATCTGAGATCTCTTGCAGATTATTTTCTTTGAACATGATCCGTCTGATCAACGGAGTTGGAATAAAAAGTGTGAAAGAATTTATGTGACATTTAACACAATTGAGAACTAACTAATCGTACAATCCAATTCCGTTACTCATTTCAGACCATGATTGTAAAGTTCGATGTAAAAGGGAAAAGGTGAAATCCACTTTATTTCCTCGGTCGGGAAATTCAATTTCCATTTTCCCATAAATCAAATAAACAGCCGAGGGAGATGAAGCACTTGTGATTCTATTTGCTTTCCAATGTTGCAATTCCCCAACCAAGGCAAAAGTTAAAGGATTTTGAGAAAATGTTGAAACTTTCTCTCATTTTCCCACAAGTGCCTTCTTTCTCTCTGGTGATTTCTCCTCTCCTCTTCTTTATTGACCCGGTCTCCAAGTAGTCTGGAGCCGGCTTTGGGATTTGGGGGCTCAACTTTGTCCACTAATTACCCTCAAGTCAAATTGAAATTACCGCTCGTGTTTACTTCTGGTGTCTGGAGGCTGTGACTAGTGCTTCATTATGAGATGGTACACTTAGATAACGCGAAGGAAAGGGTTTTACGAGTTATGAATGTGAAGTTATGAACGCTGTTCCCCTTGGAGTGTAATTTAATTTGGTCTCCTCTCTCTCCGATGAGATGTGATTTGGGGAACTGTCAGACGTTATTGATGGAACTCGACTGGGTTTGGGGAGTTTCCGAGTAGAAGCTTTCTTTGGTAATAAATACAAGTCTGGAGTGATCAAGAACACAGCATGTAGTTCCACATTAAATGGACTGAAGTCTGGTGTGAGTCTAGTAGTGACACTCTTAAGGTAGAAACACACTACTATCACGTGATGTAAGGACTATCGAGCAGTGTGACTATCATGAACGAAATTACCTACTTTATTATGGGAGAACTTTGAACCGCATCTTTCTGATGTCACTTGATCTCACGTGACGTGAGGTAGTGTGTTCCTACCTTTGCTATAGTCTACCGTCTTTAGTTCTAGGTATGGTAAGGTTTGGAAAAGTTTACGACTCCAACTTATCGGAGTAAAGTACATCGCTCATTCCTTGGTTTGGAATTTGGCATCCCCGGGGTTGTTTTCAAACATTTTTCATTACTTTGAGAAGTGGAAGAGTCCATGGGATGAAGGCACTGTTGAAAAAATAGATTCAATGATGTTATGGAGGATATTTTAAAACTATTTTATAGTGGAAATGATGTAAAACATATTAGGAATTATAAATGCTAGGTGGGTACCGTATAAAGGTGGACGCATAAGTTCGATAGCTCCCTCCAAATAGCAGTCGACTGCTATCCAAACATGTAATACAATATGCCCCATATTGGCTTTCTAGGTAAAACCTCATCTTTTCTCCCAAAGTCTATTCAAGATCCAAAGTGTCTGGTGATCTTTAACAATAGCTCTTGTTTTGGACCTAATAATTCATCGTGGTGCCCTGCCAAGTGACATTGGATTGTTTGGTGTGTCCTTTAACCCCCCACACACAGTGCTTTTGGTGTCTCGACCCTAGGGGATGGGTTATGGGGTCCATCCAGTCTCTCCTTTGTCCTCTTTTTGTTGAATGTCAATTGTCAGCTCAGTTCAGAAGTATTTGTTTATCATATGCTTGGTATGTGCTGACTTTCTTACGTAAATCTAGTCTTGGATTGATTATCTCTTTCGAATTTGAAAGGCAGCATTTTTTCGAGAGATGTTCTTTGCCAAATGTGTACTCTGTTCTCGAACATGGTTCTGTAAATTCTTTTCTTTGCTACTGACTATATATGTATTTTGTAGAAAAAATCTGAGTTGTCAAGAATTCTGTGTATTTTCGATGAGTAAAATCGTAAATTCCCTTTTTTCCCTGGTCTTTTTGCAGTTGAAAAGTGAACATCTGTTATTCTGGGATTTGTTTCCCACTGCATTTCCTAGTTTGTGCCTTTTTCTTTGTAGGCCTATTTTATCAAGCTTTCAATTCCTCTGGTTTTTTCTCTTCCTATCTCAGAAAATCAGCCTGTTCTATCTTCATCAAATAGTGCTCTATCAATTGTACGAGTAACTCACCAACTCTTAGTATAGCATTAGTAAAAGTTTCGCAGTTTCCTTTAGCAGTACCCGAATAGCTGTTATGATCATAGAAAAGTCTTCCTCCAAGTTGCGTTGGCAGTGTTGGATAACCCAGGATAACGATTGGAAGAGTATTGTTGAGTGCCAAACTGTCCATTAGATCTCCTCCATAGCATAAACAATAGAATTTTATACGAGTACACTGATACGTTTAACATTTCAAATGGAATTTAATAGCTCTCCTGGAGAAGTTTTGTTCTGTTTTTGTTACGGTGAAGGTCGAAGAGCTGATGCCCCAAAGCGAACTGAACCAAATAGATATAATGCACTTTCTGTTCGTTAGACGTAAGAGGTGAACTTTGCAACCTTCTTGCAAGTGGTGTTTGGTAGTTATGTCAAAGAACTTGACACTTTGCTTAGTATTCTCCTTTTTTGGCATAAAAGTGATGAGATAGATTAGAGTCTTCTCTAACTGGCAAGGTTCTCCTGAAGGAGCTTTTCCATCTAATCTATCTCATCACTTTTATGGTATTTTACGAGGGAGATCAAATGCCTATAACTTCTCCCTCCAGCGGTGCATCTCCATTGTAATCCAATTACCAGCCAGGTAATTCTGGGTGCATGCTGCTTGGATTTCTAATCACTCTCCCACAGCAATTGTATTGATAGCTGAGGATGGTTTTGAATTTTGAACCAAACAAGTCGACTAATGTTCATCTTACCATACAGGATCTCAAAACAATAGTGGTAATATCCCGCGGATCAGGCTGCACTGAACATTTAACATCAGAAGATACGAGTAATCTCTCTAGCCGTGAGTAACAAATGGAATAGATCTGTATATCTATTATGGAATAGATAGATCGGACTCAGAACCATTATGTACATCTGTAGAACTATTAACACAAAGCTAATGGCCTCGTGCGCACCATTTGAAAGTAAAGAAACCTGAGAAGCACTAGGCATGATAGCAATCACATTATCCTATTGACCAGACCACAACACGAGGATCAGAGTACCATTGGAACGTATGAGAGCCATCAAATGAGTCATGGACTTGAAATAGTGGTTGGATTAGGACTGTTCCCAACCCAATCAAACGTCTGTTAGGAATTGATATCAAAGAGGGAAAGTAGAATACTTTGACCGCCTAGCGCCTGTTGACTAGTTGATGCTCGGTTGTTTTTCAGACGACTTTGTTGCCCTCTAAATTTTTTAAACATTCCAATTTCACATTTTGTAGAATTTTTCGTTAGGGTTCTCACGCGACCTGGAAAATGTTCTATAATTTTGACCTGTCAACAATTTGTTCGCCCAAATTCAACTGATATATAACTGTGAAGAGTAGATTTCCATTTTTCTCAAACAACGTCAAAGTGGTGGGTCGGTGCCACATACTGAGAACCGCTGCGATTCCGATAAATTCAACTTTGGACTTGAATCTCATCTGGAGATAGCAAAAAAAGACAGTAGCGTGACTACTATTTTTAGATTACATCTCATAACAAACCACCTACCTGGTTTCTGAATTACTCTGGCAGAAGAGCGAGTCAGCAGTCCCTTTGATATCCGAGCTGCAAATGAAAATTGAAAGCACAGTCGAGGAAGAGAAAGGAAAGGAGAGATGAAAAAATAGAAGAGAAAAACTTCGAGAATGGAAAATTTAAATCAATTTTGTTTTTCAAAGTAAACTTTCAACTTTCCAGACACAACTCAAGCTGAAGTTGGATAAGTAGGGAGCGTAGGAGGAGAAAAAGCTGCACTATAGAAGAAAAAAACAGATGCTGAAGGAAAACCACTTGGCTGAAAATAAAATCAGCTCCAGGCTCTCTAGCAAGTTGCGTCAGACAAATGCTGATTGTTCTCATCTGAGACATGCAAATCGTCCCCGGGATAAAAATTCCAAGTTTGCATAAAAGGACACCACAATAATGTCGGCCAGGGATTCTAGGGAATCGCTACGGAGGTTAAAACAAAATAAAATTTAAATCAAGTAATGTACATGGATAAAACAGTGGAAGAAATCTACATAGATCGCACCAATACACGAAGAAAACCTTTCGGTCATTCCATCCCAAGTATATTTCTCAAAAACCTCTTGAAATTAGAATGGATGACAATGAAAACTTGCAAAAACGTGCAAACTCTAGGATTAAAATGAAATCTTTTCTGTATACGATAAAAACAGAGAAAATCAAGTCGACAAGAAGAAAATCCTGCAGGGAAAAGTAATCAAAAGGAATGGATAGGAAGTAAAGCGGGCGGTAATTTCAATTTTATACGATAAAAACAGAGAAAATCAAGTCGACAAGAAGAAAATCCTGCAGGGAAAAGTAATCAAAAGGAACGGATAGAGAGAGTAAAGTGGGCGGTAATTTCAATTCGACTTGAGGGTAATTAGTGGACAAAGTTGAGCCCCCAAATCCCAAAGCCGGCTCCAGACTACATGGAGACGAGGTCAATAAAGAAGAGGAGAGGAGAAATCAACAGAGAGAAAGAAGGCACTTGTGGGAAAATGAGAGAAAGTTTCAACATTTTCTCAAAATCCTTTAACTTTTGCCTTGGTTGGGGAATTGCAACATTGGAAAGCAAATAAAATCACAAGTGCTTCATCTCCCTCGGCTGTTTATTTGATTTAGGGGAAAATGGAAATTGAATTTCCCGACCGAGGAAATAAAGTGGATTTCACCTTTTCCCTTTTAAATTGAACTTTACAATCATGGTCTGAAATGAGTAACGGAATTGGATTGTACGATTAGTTAGTTCTCAATTCGTGTTAAATGTCACAAGAATTCTTTCACACTTTTTATTCCAACTCCGTTGATCAGACGGATTATGTTCAAAGAAAATAATCTGCAAGAGATCTCAGATAAAAATATGAGAGAAATAAAATCCAAAATGTATGCCAAATTTCAATAAAACTTTCAACTTCATATTGACTTTTTTCACTTTAATATCTTTTGAACGGACACCTTTCATATCCACCTTGTGAACTGATTACAATCGACTACATAAAAAAATCAAGTTCGTTAACTTAAGAAGTTCAAAATTAAATCGGTAAAAAAATGGACAAGTGTCGGAAAAAAATCTATGAGCAAGATAAAAAAAAACAAGTGATTATGAATATAAATTAGCTGATTTGCTAATAATCATCCTTTTGTCGAATTTCATCGCCGAGGCTGATCAAAACGTATTAATTTTCCCAATCTATACCATTTATCTTTTTGAATAGGATCCAAATATTTGAATCGTGACCAATATGAAATGAAAACTGATATGCGGCGTGTTGATTGCTGATGAAAGCGATTGTGATGAGAATGATGCTGCTAATATTGATGAACATAATACTCGCTCTAATGAATTTGACCATACCAGACATGGATGAAAACGATGACCAAAGAAACATTGATTGAAGACGATGATATTGCTAATACTCTAATTATGAGAATGATGCTGCTAATATTGATGAACATAATACTCGCTCTAATGAATTTGACCATACCAGACATGGATGAAAACGATGACCAAACAAACATTGATGAAGACGATGATATTGCTAATACTCTAATGAATCCAATCATGACTTGTGTTCATTTAATAGAAGATATTGATACTGATGAACATCATGCCACTATTCGCCACAATACTACTGAATACTAACGTGAAGATAATGCGATGATAAAAAAAATCTATGAGCAAGATATATATATATAAAAAAAAACAAGTGATTATAAATATAAATTAGCTGATTTGCTAATCCTTTTGTCGAATTTCATCGCCGAGGCTGATCAAAACGTATTAATTTTCTCAATCTATACCATTTATCTTTTTGAATAGGATCCAAAAATTTGAATCGTGACCAATATGATATGAAAACTGATATGCGGCGTGTTGATTGCTGATGAAAGCGATTGTGATGAGAATGATGCTTCTAATATTGATGAACATAATACTCGCTCTAATGAATTTGACCAAACAGACATGGATGAAAACGATGACCAAACAAACATTGATGAAGACGATGATATTGCTAATACTCTAATGAATCCAATCATGACTTGTGTTCATTTACTAGAAGATATTGATACTGATGAACATCATGCCACTATTCGCGACAATATTACTGAATACTAACGTGAAGATAATGCGATGATAACCATCCATGTTGCCAATCTAGATGGCGTCAGGGAAAAAGAAGCAAATGTGTTTGATAATATTGATGATGACAATATGGTTGAAGATATTGATACTGATGAACATCATGCCACTATTCGCGACAATATTACTGAATACTAACGTGAAGATAATGCGATGATAACCATCCAACCATTCATGTTGCCAATCTAGATGGCGTCAGGGAAAAAGAAGCAAATGTGTTTGATAATATTGATGATGACAATATGGTTGATGCTAATGAAGTATTTATCTCCATTTAAATAATAGAATATCTGCCAATTACTATGATAATATTTTAGATACAAAGAAGTCCATGTTGATACTGGTTGTAGGAAGACTAGTTAGGAGCCAAACACTCAGTCATGTGACTCACATGTTTGTATTGTTGTAAAAATAATTCGCGCGCCAAATAAAAATTTCATGCACCATGTGATGAAGTTCTCACTCTCGACCAATGAGAATCGAGTGCACGCTGTGACCTTGAACCGTGCCAATTCTGAGTGTGAAGGGAGAGGGAAAGGGAGAGGAAGAAGAAGACAAAAGACAAAGAAGAAGAGAGAGAGACTCAAAATTTCATGCACCATGTGATGAAGTTCTCACTCTCGACCAATGAGAATCGAGTACACGCTGTGACCTTGAACCGTGCCAATTCTGAGTGTGAAGGGAGAGGGAAAGGGAGAGGAAGAAGACGACGAAGAAGAAGAAGAAGAAGAAGAAGAAGAGAGAGAGAGAGAGAGACTTCATGAGGAGTGCAACATGTTTGGTTGGTTTGAGCGTTAGTAAAATAATAAATAACTCCCACACAGAAGCACACCAGCAGGATCCCTAGGATGATGTCATGATAAAGTGGCAGACACACCAGACAAAGCAAACACACGGGTGAACAAGATCCAAAATTTCATGCACCATGTGATGAAGTTCTTACTCTCGACCAATGAGAATCGAGTACACGCTGTGACCTTGAACCGTGCCAATTCTGAAGGGAGAGGGAGAGGGAAAGGGAGAAGAAGAAGACAAAGAAGAAGAGACTCCATGAGGAGTGCAACATGTTTGGTTGGTTGGTTTGAGCGTTAGTAAAATAATAAATAACTCCCACACAGAAGCACACCAGCAGGACCCCTAGAATGATGTCATGATAAAGTGGCAGACACGCCAGACAAAGCAAACACACGGGTGAACAAGATCGTGAAAATGAACAACAAGCAAATCAAGACAAAGATGCTTAACAAGTTCAAAACTTGTCTTCGTGTTAAGTCAAGTTGCTCGCCTGGTAAGTAGGATTGTAGAATAGAGCGAAATCCTAACCGAGACAAACCTACATTTTAATCCTGATCTGATTAAGATTCTGGGTCTAAAGGTGTATTGTAGAATAGAGCGAAATCCTAACCGAGACAAACCTACATTTTAATCCTGATTTGATTAAGATTCTGGGTCTAAAGGTGTATCTAGAGTATTCTAGAGTACAGTCGAGGGAAGTCAATCAACATCCCAAATAAAGTAGTTAAGATAACAGTAGTTAAAAGTAGACAGGAACCCAAATAAGATCAAAGGATTTAAGTGGAATGGCCGAAAAGTTTTTAGTGTGGAATAGTCCAGAGGCTGCTTAGAGTGACCCGAAGAGAACCTATGACCTAACCTATCCCAACATGATAGGAACACTAGCCAGAGAGTCCAAGAAGCAAGAAATTTCTGAACAATCGCATTGGAGTAGTAATACAACATCCAAGGCTGCTTAGAGTGACCCGAAGAGAACCTATGACCTAACCTATCCCAACATGATAGGAACACTAGCCAGAGAGTCCAAGAAGCAAGAGATTTCTGAACAATCGCATTGGAGTAGTAATACAACATCCGGCTCCTTACATGGAAGAGCACAATCACCTTGTAAGAGTACTTGTAGAGATCTCCAAACCTAGCCCAACATCAAGCAAAACGGTCGCTACCCGAACGCCAAAAACAAGCTCAACAGCTACCAGCTTGTCATAGTAACACTGATCGAGAAGTTGTAGAAAAGTCTTGACAACACTTTGCAGTAGTATTGCATCTGCCAGCTCCTTACATGGAAGAGCACAATCACCAGAATCACCTTGTAATACGACTCGTAGAGATCTCTAGGTGTTGTATGTGATCTCTAGTTATGTGAGTCCATGATGTACCTTATAAAGATGTTATGCCCATGTACAATCCTATGTATACCCAACTGTGCCTATGTATAGGTGATGTGCCAATATACGCACCACCTGATAACAGCTGGACATTACTATCTCGTGTTAGCAATGCTAATTGCATTGTCAATGAATGACATCAGATGCCATATTGTCTGAGATGTCTAATAGGATATTCGCATCTTGTTGCAATTATTCACAAGTTCCTATATGGTGGATTGAGTGATTTATTATCATAGTGGTTTATAACTATCATTGTCTTATCTTGCATTGTGCTTGATGAGTTGATGACTAATTGAAAACCCATTTACATGCAGAAGAGACATGACTGGAAGATTAATATCGATCACACTTCATCTACATGAGATTTCTGATGACTAATTGAAAACCCATTTACATGCAGAAGAGACATGACTGGAAGATCAATATCGATCACACTTCATCTACATGAGATTTCCATGATGACTAATTGAAAACCCATTTACATGCAGAAGAGACATGACTGGAAGATCAATATCGATCACACTTCATCTACATGAGATTTCCATATTTCTTGCTTTCTGGTGACTTCTTTGATACACTTTTCAATAAGTGAGATTCGGATATCTTCCTAAAAAAATAGTTGCACCTACACTGCGAGGGGTCTTGTAGCACTGACTAGGTACTTTCACTGGTTAATCCAGGCCTGATGGTTCTTACAGTTCTTTCGTCCACACTAATCCACCGTACATTATTGTCAAACTGTTCAGTTCTGCTATTGTCAAAGATAGTTGTTCCATGTTGGGTTTTACACCTTAGAATCCTTGAATGTTTCGCCTATACTGGCTACTCGGAAAGTGTCTACCGAGTGACATAAGGAAGCATGTTGTCGTCATGCATATCAAGTGGTTTCGATACGGGATACCAACCTGGCGACTTAGTTTGGTGAAATACCTGACATTCCAGTCAATCTTAGACTGGAGACATATTAGCATACCCTCATAGTTTTGCCATGACTAGTTCCGTGTCTATTTCATTGAGACCCTCCATTGATTCTATTGCTTCTCCTATTTCACTTTTAATTTCAATTAGCTGACGTGTTACCTAGCACGTGCTACCGTATTGACATTCCATCACATCCGAACAAATGTACGTGTGTTTGGCCCGAGCATTTCACAAAACCTTTTGTTACCCATGAATGGATGGTTGTGCATTTTAATATGCTCTGATAGAATCGATGAATTGATCGAGTAGGAAAGGGTGTTTGTTTGATTTGAAGCGAACAGAACTTTAGCTAGGAAAACGTTTCAAGCAACATTGTGGAAATGCTAAGAATCCAAACTGGATTCAGAATTTCAGAGTAACGCAACGTTTCATAATCGTTTACGTGGTTTCGATACGGGATACCAACCTGGCGACTTAGTTTGGTATATGAAATACCTGACATTCCAGTCAATCTTAGACTGGAGACATATATTAGCATACCCTCATAGTTTTGCCATGACTAGTTCCGTGTCCATTTCATTGAGACCCTCCATTGATTCTATTGCTTCTCCTATTTCACTTTTAATTTCAATTAGCTGACGTGTTACCTAGCACGTGCTACCGTATTGACATTCCATCACATCCGAACAAATGTACGTGTGTTTGGCCCGAGCATTTCACAAAACCTTTTGTTACCCATGAGTGGATGGTTGTGAATTTTAAATATGCATCGATAGAATCGATTGATTGTAGGAGGGTGTTGAAGCGCACAGAACTTTAACTGGGAAATCATTTCAAGCAACATTGTAAAAATGCTAAGAATCCAAACTGGATTCAGAGTAACACAACGTTTCATAATCGTTTAGGTATACAACAGAGAAAACTCACACAAATTCCACGCACGAAAGAATTTCGAGAATTCGGGGCCACACAAGCCCCGCATCGACTCCCAAATATAATTAGAATTTATTTCGACCTAAAAAAAAACGTGTGCCACCTCCTCCATCTCATTTGAGAGGGCCTCAAAAAACTGAAAATTTTGTTCATCGGGTGTCAAACACTCACATTCTTTCAAGGGAAAAATTCCCCAAAAAACACTCTGCCCACCATCGACTCCCAAATATAATTAGAATTTATTTCGACCTAAAAAAAAAAACGTGTGCCACCTCCTCCATCTCATTTGAGAGGGCCTCAAAAAACACTCCGAAAATTTTGTTCATCGGGTGTCAAACACTCACATTCTTTCAAGGGAAAAATTCCCCAAAAAACACAATCTGCCCATTTCCCATTTTATCTCTTCTTGTCCATCATTTATCTCTCTTCTTGTTCATTGTATACCCATCATTTATCTCTCTCCTTGCCCATTACCCTTCATCCAACATTTGCCGCGGAATCAATTAACTAACCAAACATAAACAACTCCCGGGCTATGATGATGAAAATTACACAATGTTTATGTAGTGAAACATAAACATCATCAACGGATTCCGACCATGTTTATTTAAACACTTCCAACATTTTGCCTCCTTTTTTTTCATTCACTAAAATTTAATAGTTTTGGCATCTTGACAAACGAGTGAAATACAATTCGTGTACTTAGCGTCTAAGGAGTTCTTTGTCTCAAGTGTGGTCTGTATGAAGAAGGGAACAATGTAAAAATATTCCACTTCATTGTTTACAAGAACAAAAAATTTACGAGGAATTAAAAATATTAAAATTTTATGAGGCAAAAAATTAAGGAACTCTACAGGCTTTCTGTCGCCCAACAATTGAAAATCCATGTTCAAAACCACGACAAATCAAAAAGTTGGAGGACTTACCAAATTATATACCCACAGAATATACGAAAATCTTCTCTTGGACAATGAATCGTCAAGGAGCATTCAGAAATAACGATTTTCTGAATTAACTCCTGGGCTTTTTCACACTCCAAGTCAAGTTTTCGACTTTTGACTTCGTGTCTCATATTTCACCTCGAAATTTTCCACCTTTTTCTCTCCAATTTTCCCTAAACGTAACACGAGAAGAGCTGATAAAAATGCTCCCAGCGTACGAAAATTTGAAAGTCAAGTTAATGGTGTAAAGTGTGTGTGGTGTACAAAAACAAAAGGTGTGTTTTCTCGAGAAATAAATGGAAAGTGTGTAAACGCGTGTTCCCATTATGTTTTCCAAAAAGAAAGAGTGTTCTTGATGTTCTATTTGGTAAAGCTGTCAAATGAAATGTTGACATACATGCTCCGGCTGAAAATTATGTTCAAAAGCACTTTCATAAATTTAATTTAGACCCAGTTTACTGAATGCTGAGGCAATAGTAGAAGCAAGGCAAAGGCAAAAGGTGTGAAAAATCAACAACGTAAAAATAAGAAAGTTAGTCCATAGGTATGAGATTTGGATCCTAGAATGAGTACCTATTGCCTTCTTGTAGGTGCATTGTTTGTTAGATTTAGCTCATTTAGCCGTTTTTTGTTTGAAAATCCAGGAGAAACTACATGGACGAACAAACCTTAAGTATGTCACACACATCTTCATACTAGACCTGTGCATTTATCTCATGAAGTTGTACATTGAGCTAACGAAGTTGGACAGTCATTAACGCTTGGAAAGCACCTTCCCCTTCCAAAAAGTCCATTAGAATGCAAATGCACCTCCTAATGGGGAAAGCGGGGAAAGCGCACATTAAAACCTCCCCCAATCACACAGCTACTGACAGTGTAAGTTTCTTATCAGGCAAACTGCCTGTGCAGCGCCATGGAGTAAAAAAGTCGTAAAAATCCAATGTTATTAAATGTACAGGGCGGAGGAGAAGGGGAGGTTAGAAACGGAAAACCCTCCCATCTGGGTTGGAGTGGGCTAAATGAAGGGTACACAATGAAGAAATGCATGAGGAGTGGAAAAGAGGTAAGTTTTGGAGGGGTGCAGGTAAAATAGGGTAGGAATTATAGGAAAGGAAGAAGCGGATGGGGGGGAAGAGATGAGGAAGAAGGGGTGAAAGGTGAAAATAACTATAACTCCTCCGGCAGAATTTATGACAGTCGCGATCATGTCTTGCGTGTCGCCTAACTGGAGACAAAACTATGCAGGGCCGAGATATCTTCCTACCCGTGAGGGGGTAGAACCATTTGCCGCATAATGCCGCCTTACACTTCACCGTTAACACCCTCTCTCCTCTCACCTTTCCTAATGCAATCTCTTCTTAGGATGTGTCCGACCCAACTTGCTTTTCTCTTCTTTATTGTCTTTACTATATTTCTTTCTTTCACTCTTCTCGACACTTCCTCATTCCCTATTTTGTCCGACCATTTGATATTATTCTTCTCCATAACCACATTTCGAAGCTTTCTAGATATTTTTCTTCTTTCTTTCTTAGTGTCCATGTTTGACCCATATAGCACTACACTCCAGATGAAGCATTTCGCGAATCTTTTAGACATGTAGATGATAACAAATGAAACAAACAGACTGAGACAGAAATGTCAATATGAAGAGACGGGTGCAAGGCTTGTGGTTCAGTCGCTACAAGGTTCCGGTGCTAAAATAAATAAGCTACACCACCTTATCGGTATAAAACACATGAAACGCAATGTGTTACATACAACATATAAAACAATTCCAGACATACGTCCTACATCTTGGACGTAAACAATGGAATGTCGAATTACTCTTGAAGAGTCTTGGTGATTGATTTCACACGTACCAATATAAATAGCGTATGAGACACATTAGACAACCGAGTGCTAAATATTGAAATGACAATCACTAAGCAGAAAAGAACCATCCATAAGGGAAATTGCCTTATTGCCTTTTCTGCTCAATGCTGTCCAATTGAGGGAGGGAAAGACTGTCTTATGTAATATGTAATATTTACAATACTTTATTTGTAATATGTAATGTAAGAAACTAAGAACATGACGAAGTCTGATGTAACACATACTCTGGAGCAATGGAATGTCGAATTACTCTTGAAGAGTCTTGGTGATTGATTTCACACGTACCAATATAAATAGCGTATGAGACACATTATAGACATCCGAGTGCTAAATATTGAAATGACAATCACTACAATCTAGACAGAATAGGACAGCATTAAACAAAGAACCATCCATAAGGGAAATTGCCTTATTGCCTTTTCTGCTCAATGCTGTCCAATTGAGGGGGGGAACGACTGTCTTATGTAATATGTAATGTAAGAAACTAAGAACATGACGAAGTCTGATGTACCTACTCTGGAATATTGTATTTAACACAACTTTACCATGTGTGATGCATATTTGGAGCATGTGTGGCCCCACGGATAGGTGAATTGCCATAACACATAGTAAACATGTTACAGTAGAATACCAGAACATAATTTGTAAATAAAGGAGAAATTAACACCATTATGCACACAGCATTTTTTGTAAACCCAAGTGCTCATGAGCAGTTTCTAGTTTGATCGATTTCCTAACAACTTACGTTATCTAGACAGGATAAGTACAAGTAGCTCACAATCTCACACTTGATCCTGATGTCAAACTTACCTGTAACAGAAGAAAAGAATCAGAGAATTAATAACGGACATTGAATAATAAACATTGGTGAAGTTAACTTCAGTCTTCTTCAGATTGAACGAAAACAAGTAGATAAAGTTACCTACACTCCTCACTTAAGCTTAACCCTATTCTTAACTATCATCTTTTCCCTAATATTCTCCTGCAAGAAGATTACCTTCGTTAATCTTCTCAAATCTCACCAAAATAACAAACTCCTGAAGTTCCGATGCTAATGATAGCGTTGCTATTGAAATAAAGAAAGTAATCTCTGTCTACCTGAACACAATCATTTACCTAAATTTTGTCATTATAAAAAGTAAAAAAAAAAACATTGAACTTCTTCTAAATCACCATTAAAGAGAAATTCAGGTGCAGACACAATTTGAATAAAACGAGAGAAGACTGTTCTCAGACGAAATGTTGAAAGTTCTGCAAATGATACGAATATTTATTGTAACTGTGTCCTCATTAACCTTTTGCTAAAGAGAAGTGAATGTCCCATGTCTATCTGGAAGTCCCATGACTATAAAATTTATTGGATGCCTGAGGATTAGCTGATTCACCAAGTAGGAGTTAGCTAGTTAGTTGTCCACACTATTATTAAGATTCGTCAGATAATGGGCAGCTTGAGTTTAAAATCAGAAAACAAACAAATTACGAATTTATTAGGTTTTACCTAGAAAGCCAATATGGGGCATATTGTATTACATGTTTGGATAGCAGTCGACTGCTATTTGGAGGGAGCTATCGAACTTTTGCGTTCACCTTTATACGGTACCCACCTAGCATTTATAACTTTGGGAGAAAAGATGAGGTTTTATCTAGAAAGCCAATATGGGGCATATTGTATTACATGTTTGGATAGCAGTCGACTGCTATTTGGAGGGAGCTATCGAACTTTGGCGTCCACCTTTATACGGTACCCACCTAGCATTTATAATTCCTAAATGTTTTACAACATTTCCACTATAAAATAGTTGTAAAATATCCTCCATAATATCATTGAATCTATTTTTTCAACAGTGCGTTCCTATAATTCCTACCCTATTTTACCTGCACCCCTCCAAAACTTACCTCTTTTCCACTCCTCATGCATTTCTTCATTGTGTACCCTTTATTTAGTAGCCCACTCCAACCCAGATCGGAGCCCACTCCAACCCAGATGGGGGGGTTTTCCGTTTCTAACCTCCCCTTCTCCTCCGCCCTTTACATTTAATAACATTGGATTTTTACGACTTTTTTACTCCATGGCGCTGCACAGGCAGTTTGCCTGATAAGAAACTTGCACTGTCAGTAGCTGTGTGATTGGGGGAGCTTTTTATGTGCGCTTGCCCCCATTAGGAGGTGCATTTGCATTCTAATGGACTTTTTGCAAGGGGAAGGTGCTTTCCAAGCGTTAATGACTGTCCAACTTCGGTAGCTAAATGTACAACTTCATGAACTAAATGTAGAGGTCTAATATGACGAGATGTGTGACACTGTGACATGGAGTGTAGTGTAAGGGCTACTGTAACTGGAGGTTTGTTCGTTCATGTAATAATTGCTCCAGGATTTTCAGTCAAAAACGGATAAATCTAACAACGAATATACAAGAAGGCAATACTTACGAGTAGTTTAGAATCTGAATTTAATGTCTATGGGTGTGAACTCACTCTCTTATTTTAGTTCGTTGATTTTTCACGCCTTTTGCCCACCATACAGCCTCTGTCCTCGCCTCAGTATTCTATTCAGTAAATTGTACCTAAATTGAATTACATAAATGCTTTTCAACATAATTTTCAGCCCGAGCATGCATGTCAACTTTCGATTTGACAGCTTTACCAAATAGAACATCAGGAACACTCTTTTACCTCATGGAACATAATAGGAACACGCTTTTACACACTTGCCATTTATTTCTCGAGAAAACACACCTCTCCTTTGTTTCTGTTCAGGGGAAGGTGCTTTCCAAGCGTTAATGACTGTCCAACTTCGGTAGCTAAATGTACAACTTCATGAACTAAATGTAGAGGTCTAATATAACGAGATGTGTGACATGGAGTGTAGTGTAAGGGCTACTGTAACTGGAGGTTTGTTCGTTCATGTAATAATTGCTCCAGGAATTTCAGGCAAAAACGGATGAATCTAACAACGAATATACAAGAAGGCAATACTTACGAGTAGTTTAGAATCTGAATTTAATGTCTATGGGTGTGAACTCACCCTCTTATTTTAGTTCGTTGATTTTTCACGCCTTTTGCCCATACAGCCTCTGCTCTTGCCTCAGTATTCTATTCAGTAAATTGTGCCTAAATTGAATTACATAAATGCTTTTCAACATAATTTTCAGCCCGAGCATGCATGTCAACATTGGATTTGACAGCTTTACCAAATAGAACATCAAGAACACTTTTTGTAACATAATGGGAACACGCGTTTACACACTTTCCATTTATTTCTCGAGAAAACACTCCTTTTGTTTTTGTACACCACACACACTTTACACCATTAACTTGACTTTCAAATTTTCGTACGCTGGGAGCATTTTTATCAGCTCTTCTCGTGTTACACTGGAAAAATTGGAGAGAAAAAGGTGAAAAATTTCGAGGTGAAATATGAGACTCTGAGTCAAAAGTCGAAAACTTGACTTGGAGTGTGAAAAAGCCCAGGAGTTAATTCAGAAAATCGTTATTTCTGAATGCTCCTTTGCGATTATCGGGATTTAAAAAACACTTTTGGTTTCATGTCTTTAACCGTTTAGTATTTTGGTTTTCGGTGGGATTACTACTACAACCATTGACGAATCTTGATTTTTGAAAAAATTGAGACCAGTCTTTCAATTTTTTCAAGTTTTACCTTCCTACAGCTCCTTGACGATTATCGGGATTTAAAAAACACTTTTGGTTTCATGTCTTTAACCGTTTAGTATTTTGGTTTTCGGTGGGATTACTACTTCAACCATTGACGAATCTTGATTTTTGAAAAAATTGAGACCAGTCTTTCAATTTTTTCAAGTTTTACCTTCCTACATGATGGTTCCTTATGCATGAGAGGAATAATATTTGACTGTGAATATAAGTTAAGTAATATAATGTACTGGAGAAATTTAAAACGGAACAGGTCTCGAAATCCATAAGAATTCCAAGGTTTTGGTGTGTATCAACATGGCTTCGGGTGACAGGAATGGTTATGGTTTAGGGATCCTAGGTACATAGGTACTGATTTTCTCTAATCACGATCTTATAAACTACGGGCTAAAAAATTCCCGGAGGGACGGACCCAGCTTGGGTAGGTACATAGGTACTGATTTTCTCTAATCACGATCTTATAAACTACGGGCTAAAAAATTCCCGGAGGGACGGACCCAGCTTGTTTCCAAATTACTTTTACAGTTTATTGAACCACCAGTAGATAGTAGTAGTTCTAGGTGCCTACGGTTCTATATACGGTATTACCCGCGGAAAATGGATTGAACGATTTAAAAAATGGAATGGAAACAAAACACTCGTTCCCGATGAGGAATTTTACAGAGAATAAACTGCGAAGAGAAAAAGCCGCCTTCCCTCTCTACTTTTCACCGACCATTTGATATTCTCCATTCTTCTCCATAACCACATTTCGAAGCTTTCTAGATATTTTTCTTCTTTCTTTCTTAGTGTCCATGTTTCTGACCCATATAGCACTATACTCCAGATGAAGCATTTCGCGAATCTTTTAAACATGTAGATGATAACAAATGAAACAAACAGACTGAGACAGGATGTCAATATGAAGAGACGGGTGCAAGGCTTGTGGTTCAGTCGCTACAAGGTTCCGGTGCTCAAATAAATAAGCTACAACACCTTATCGGTATAAAACATAAGTGTTACATAAGTAAAACATATAAAACAATTCCAGACATACGTCCTACATCTTGGACGTAAACAATGGAATGTCGAATTACTCTTGAAGAGTCTTGGTGATTGATTTCACACGTACCAATATAAATAGCGTATGAGACACATTATAGACAACCGAGTGCTAATTATTGAAATGACAATCACTACAATCTAGACAGAATAGGACATCACTACAATCTAGACAGAATAGGACATCACTACAATCTAGACAGAATAGGACATCACTACAATCTAGACAGAGTAGGACATCACTACAATCTAGACAGAATAGGACAGCATTAAACAGAAAAGAACCATCCATAAGGGAAATTGCCTTACTGCCTTTTCTGCTCAATGCTGTCCAATTGAGGGGGGAAAAGACTGTCTTATGTAATATGTAATGTAAGAAGAACATGACGAAGTCTGATGTAACACATACTGTGGAATATTGTACCTATTTAACACCATTTTACCATGTGTGATGCATATTTGGAGCATGTGTGGCCCCACGGATAGGTGAATCGACTATAACTCCTCCGGCAGAATTTATGACAGTCGCGATCATGTCTTGCGTGTCGCCTAACTGGAGACAAAACTATGCAGGGCCGAGATACCTTCCTACCCGTGAGGGGGTAGAACCACCATTTGCCGCATAATGGCGCCTTACACTTCACCGTTAACACCCTCTCTCTCTCTCCCTCTCTCTCTCTCTCTCACCTTTCCTGCTAACATTGATTCACGCAACCAACCAACCCCACCCCGTGAAAAGAATAGAGAAAAAATTCCTCGCACTTTCCCTTTATTATGCCCTCTACACTATCACCCTCTCCTTTCTCTCCTCCGCCCCACACCATGTCTGTCATATCTCTTATTTTACTTACTTCATAGTATGTATTTCGTTTGCATTGCATATCCTGCAACCAGTCTAAATTCACATTTTACCCGATAGGCCAGAAAAGAAAGCTGGGACTGTCCACTTTCTGATGCCATCCATTTTCACCAATGGGGTATTTGATATGTGCTGACCTTGGTAAGGACGGGGGGAAGAGGAACTACGAAAATCAGCTGTCACTTCCTAGTTCCTTATCCTATGAAGATGTCCTAATGCGGTATGCACAATGGCAAACGAAGTCCGGATAGCACTCCGGTGAAGCCTTAGAGGCATAACTCCAACCATTAATGGTGAAAAAGGAACGACAAAACCTACCCACCCCGATGTTCCTGTACCATATCGTGCCGATATCAATGCTGCAAACCCTTTCTCTGCAACCCCATTTCACGGCGGAGGACGAGGAAAAAAAAAGGGGGGATCCTACCCCATTTCACTGAGGATGGGGAGGGGGGTGATGAGTAGGACCTACCCACCCCGATGTTCCTGTACCATATCGTGCCGATATCAATGCTGCAAACCCTTTCTCTGCAACCCCATTTCACGGCGGAGGAAGAGGAAAAAGAAAGGGGGGGATCCTACCCCATTTCACTGAGGATGGGGAGGGGGGTGATGAGTAGGAGGTGGTTGGTGGTGGAGAACAGGGGGATGGGTGGTAATGAGACGGGGTGGCTTCATGTCGTGTGATGAGTGATGTGTCTGCATAGTTTTACTGCGAGGGAGTATGAGTGGGGTGGGTAGTAGAGGAATTATGAAAGGGGAGGTGGTGGTAAGAAGATCAGGGGAAGTAGAGGAATTATGGGTGGGGAGTAGAGGGACTACAAGATGGATAGGGAGTAGGGGAAGTATGAGTGTGGTGGGTAGTATGGGATGGGAGAGAGTAGGGGAAAGGGCGTGCTCAAATGATTGCTGTAACGTTGTGATAATTTCTACTCTTTTTCCTCTTGAGACATGTTTAGTTTAATCGTGCTTTCCTCTTCCTCTTCTGTTGAGAGGCTAAACAAAATTCATGTTCTTTCCATGAGTGACACCCTCTTTTGTTTCATTGTTGGTTAATTGAAGGCATTTTCATATTTGTCAGAGATTTGTCCTACTAACCCAAGATCAGATAGGCATCTAACGCAACTGATCTTCCTGGTCAACTAGCCATTGATTGAGAGGGGCATCATGGCTCAACCATCACAACATCAAACCCCATCATTTAAATAAAAAGAAAATACGTGATAAAAAAATAACAGTGCGTAGTAAATAACTTCGGGGGAAAAAAAAGTATTCGTGTTCATAATTTACTATCAAATTGTTAGGTCAGGTCAGAAATCAAGTGTTTGGTGACATATGCCAACAAAATGACACGGACACAATTCTTAATTTGGGCGCAAAATTTGACCAAGGCCAACCTAGGATCCAGACGTTTCTAATATTCAAGGAAGGACATGGACCATTTAAAACTAGGAAATGCAGTGGGAAACAAATCCCAGAATAACAGATGTTCACTTTTCAACTGCAAAAAGACCAGGGAAAAAAGGGAATTTAAAATACACAGAGAGAATTCTTGACAACTCAGATTTTTCTACAGAACTGTCTGCCATGTACATTTCAATTTGAACTTTTCACTTATCAAAGTTGATACTGACTAAACAAATACATGTTCTGTTCAACTCCTAGTTACCTAGTTTGACTGCTAGACAAAGTTATTATTTATAAGCTCTTCACTAATTAGTTTTGCATTTGCAAACACATTATTCTTTAATTAGCTGAATTACTTTGGCAGAAGAGAGCGAGTCAGCAGTCCCTTTGATATCCGAGCTGCAAATGAAAATTGAAAGCACAGTCGAGAAAGAGAAGAAGAGAAAGGAGAGATGAAAAAAATAGAAGAGAAAAAACTTCGAGAATGGAAAATTTAAATCAATTTTGTTTTTCAAAGTAAACTTTCAACTTTCCAGACACAACTCAAGCTGAAGTTGGATAAGTAGGGAGCGTAGGAGGAGAAAAAGCTGCACTAGAAGAAAAAAAAAAACAGATGCTGAAGGAAAACCACTTGGCTGAAAATAAAATCAGCTCCAGGCTCTCTAGCAAGTTGCGTCAGACAAAAGCTGATTGTTCTCATCTGAGACATGCAAATCGTCCCCGGGATAAAAATTCCAAGTTTGCATAAAAGGACACCACAATAATGTCGGCTAGGGATTCTAGGGAATCGCTACGGAGGTTAAAACAAAATAAAATTTAATTCAAGTAATAATGTACATGGATAAAACAGAGGAAGAAATCTAGATCGCGCCAACACACGAAGGAAACCTTTCGGTCATTCCATCCCAAGTATATTTCTCAAAAACCTCTTGAAATTAGAATGGATGACAATGAAAACTAGCAAAAACGTCCAAACTCTAGGATTAAAATGAAATCTTTTCTGTATAGCTACGTAAAAAATAGTATACAGATTTACATGTACAATACTACATATACGTATGCCGTAATATTACTGTATGTTAGATTTGTATGCATTGGCAAGGGCAGAGTACTGTTTATACAACAACTTTTACATAAAAAAATAGAAGAAAAAATAGTAATAAACGTTTTGGCTCTTGGGCAAAATCAATATCTACCTAATACAAAGAAGAATAAGGGTGGAGACACACTACCATCAGGTCACGTGAGATCATGGGGAGTCAGAAAGATGTTCAAAGTTTCGAGCTCACTTGACGTGATAGTATAGTGTGTTTTCTTCGCCTTTTCCCGTGTTCAGACGGGGTCGGCGTTTTTCGTCAGCCTCTCAATCAGCCACAAATTTTACGAGTGGACGCCCTTCGCACTCAACCTTTGCTATCTCTTTAGCAAGGGGAATTCAGACTGGTCTACTCCCTGTTTAACGTCCCCGGCCACCTACAATATTTTGGGAAAATTTTGAACTGTCATGAGCTCACGTGACGTGATAGTAGTGTGTTTCTACCTTAAGAGTGTCACTACTAGACTCACACCAGACTTCAGTCCATTTAATGTGGAACTACATGCTGTGTTCTTGATCACTCCAGACTTGTATTTATTACCAAAGAAAGCTTCTACTCGGAAACTCCCCAAACCCAGTCGAGTTCCATCAATAACGTCTGACAGTTCCCCAAATCACATCTCATCGGAGAGAGGAGACCAAATTAAATTACACTCCAAGGGGAACAGCGTTCATAACTTCACATTCATAAGCGTCACTACTCGTAAAACCCTTTCCTTCGCGTTATCTAAGTGTACCATCTCATAATGAAGCACTAGTCACAGCCTCCAGACACCAGAAGTAAACACATTGTGGGTCTCACATGAGTTCTCTACATGTGTTTCTCCCCAATATAAAGTGGTATTTACGAGCACACATCATGAGTGTTTCATTAGAAGCCACTTGTTCAATTTCTCACTCAATAAATCGATGCCGGAGATGATAACACAACTTGAACTTTGAACATTCACTAGTGTGATTCGTGTGAAAGGATGCTTGGCAAGTCAAAGTCTACCGTATTTGGTCACAGACGTTTTGTCGATCGTGTTCATTTGCCACAGGATTAGTGTTCTTTCTTACAGAGGTAGAAAACGGTTCATGGAAAAGGGCAGAAAACGGTGAAAGTTCAGACACCAAGGACATACTTCCCACTGAGTCCTGAAATCTTCTTATCCAAAAAATTGTTAAGGTGATTAGCAATTTTTCTCTATAAGATGAGAGGAAATCCACAAACTCAGGCATTTGAAGTACTTCCCTATGACATCATAATTATAATTAGATGATGGCATCATACCTATTCATTCATTCGGAAAAATTCTCAGTAATCAACTAACGAATAAACCTTTGTTGAATCAACAATTCTGACGTCATAAGTGAAATATTTGCCCGGAGAGGTAAACAGGTGATAATATGATATTAAATACCAATAAAATCATCATTCAGATTCTCATTATATATGTGTCAGCAAAAACAGCCACTAGTGAGTCAGAAAGAACTTTGAAATCCATACACTCAGATTAGGAAAAAAACCACACGTGATTCGCGAACGACTCTATCGTGGTTGATTCCAAAAACTTTGACAATGATCATAATGGCAATATCAATCCGGTGAGTCATCCAACTGAATCAACTCTTGACTCGCTTATCATTACCAGGTAATGTATTGAGTGTGAACCAGGTAAGTGGTTTGTTATGAGATGTAGTCTAAAAATAGCAGTCACGCTACTGTCTTTCTTTGCTATCTCCGTGTTAGATTCGAGTCCAAAGTTGAATTTATCGGAATCGCAGCGGTTTCCAGTACCTATGTGGTAACAACACACACCACTTTGCCGTTGTTTGGAAAAATTGAAAATCTACTCACGCACTTACGTCAGTTGAATTTGGGTGAACGACTATTATTCACAGTTATACGTCAGTTGAATTTGGGTGAACAAATTGTAAACAGGCCAAAATTAGAGACCATTTTCCAGGTCCCGTGAGAACACTGACGAAAAATAAGTCAAAATATGAACTTGGAATTTAGAGAGGGCGACAAAGTCAATTAGAAGAACACAGTATAATCAGTCAACAACCGATAAAAGTACATGCTCGTATTATGCTTTCCCTCTTTGATATCAATTCCTAACAGAAGTTTGATTGGGTTGGGAACAGTCCTAATCCAACCACTATTTCAAGTCCATGACTCATTTGATGGCTCTCATCTGATCCTCGTGTTGTGGTCTGGTCAATAGGATAATGTGATTGCTATCATTCCTAGTGCTTCTCAGGTTTCTTTACTTTCAAATGGTGCGCACGAGGCCATTAGCTTTGTGTTAATATGTAGTTCTACAGATGTACATAATGGTTCTCAGTCCGATCTATCTATTCCATGATAGATATACAGATCTATTCCATTTGTTACTCACGGCTAGAGAGATTACTCGTATCTTCTGATGTTAAATGTTCAGTGCAGCCTGATCCGCGGGATATTACCACTATTGTTTCGAGATCCTGTATGGTAAGATGAACATTAGTCGACTTGTTTGGTTCAAAATTCAATAACCATCCTCAGCTATCAATACAATTGCTGTGGGAGAGTGATTAGAAATCCAAGCAGCATGCACCCAGAATTACCTGGCTGGCAATTGGATTACAATGGAGATGCACCGCTGGAGGGGAAAGTTATAGGCGTTTGATCTCCCTCGTAAAATACCATAAAAGTGATGAGATAGATTAGATGGAAAAGCTCCTTCAGGAAAACCTTGCCAGTTAGAGAAGAAACCAATGAAACCATTTTATTTTCCTGATCCAGATAGCTTTTTCTGGTAGCCCTTTAGGTCCTGCATCAACCCTCAAGCGTTGTACAGTCGTTCGCGGGACACCCTGTATAATAGTAGATTTGTCATATGATAGGTTTCAGCAGAACCTTCTCCAGCTTTCTCGATCTTGGGCATCATTCTTCATTTGTTCATAAGTCCTTCCTCTTAAGATGTCTGTCAGCATATCAAACTTCCTTCTTCCCCTTGATCTACTTCCTTCGAATTTTATGTCCACACGCAACCAACCAACCCCACCCCGTGAAAAGAATAGAGAAAAAATTCCTCGCACTTTCCCTTTATTATGCCCTCTACACTATCACCCCCTCCTTTCTCTCCTCCGCCCCACACCATGTCTGTCATATCTCTTATTTTACTACTTACTTCATAGTATGTATTTCGTTTGCATTGAATATCCTGCAACCAGTCTAAATTCACACTTTACCCGATAGGCCAGAAAAGAAAGCTGGGACTGTCCACTTTCTGATGCCATCCATTTTCACCAATGGGGTATTTGATGTGTGCTGACCTTGGTAAGGACGGGGGGAAGAGGAACTACGAAAATCAGCTGTCACTTCCTAGTTCCTATGAAGATGTCCTAATGCGGTATGCACAATGGCAAACGAAGTCCGGAATTCCGGATAGCACTCCGGTGAAGCCTTAGAGGCACAACTCCAACCATTGCTAAGCAAAGTGTCAAGTTCTTTGACATAACTACCAAACACCACTTGCAAGAAGGTTGCAAAGTTCACCTCTTACGTCTAACGAACAGCAAGTGCATTACATCTATTTGGTTCAGTTAGCTTTGGGGCATCAGCTCTTCGACCTTCACCGTAACAAAAACAGAACAAAACTTCTCCAGGAGAGCTATTAAATTCCATTTGAAATGTTAAACGTATCAGTGCATAGTCGTATATCCAATCCTATTGTTTATGCTATGAAGGAGATCTAATGGACAGTTTGGCACTCAACTTAGTCTTCTAATCGTTCTCCTGGGTACCAACACTGCCAATGTGGAGGAAGACTTTTCTATTACCATAACAGATATTCGGGTACTGCTAAAGGAAACTACGAAACTTTTACTAATGCTATACTAAGAGTTGGTGAGTTACTCGTACAATTGATAGAGCACTATTTGATGAAGATAGAACAGGCTGATTTTCTGAGATAGGAAGAGAAAAAACCAGAGGAATTGAAAGCTTGATAAAATAGGCCTACAAAGAAAAAGGCACAAACTAGGAAATGCAGTGGGAAACAAATCCCAGAATAACAGATGTTCACTTTTCAACTGCAAAAAGACCAGGGAAAAAAGGGAATTTACGATTTTACTCATCGAAAATACACAGAGAGAATTCTTGACAACTCAGATTTTTTCTACAAAACTGTCTGCCATGTACACAATAAATTTCAATTTGAACTTTTCACTTATCAAAGTTGATATACTGACTAAACAAATACACGACGTTCTGTTCAACTCCTAGTTACCTAGTTTGACTGCTAGACAAAGTTATTATTTATAAGCTCTTCACTAATTAGTTTTGCATTTGCAAACACATTATTCTTTAATTAGCTGAATTACTCTGGCAGAAGAGCGAGTCAGCAGTCCCTTTGATATCCGAGCTGCAAATGAAAATTGCAAGCACAGTCGAGAAAGAGAAGAAGAGAAGAAGAGAAGAGAAAGGAGAGATGAAAAAAATAGAAGAGAAAAAACTTGGAGAATGGAAAATTTAAATCAATTTTGTTTTTCAAAGTAAACTTTCAACTTTCCAGACACAACTCAAGCTGAAGTTGGATAAGTAGGGAGCGTAGGAGGAGAAAAAGCTGCACTATAGAAGAAACTTTCAACTTTCCAGACACAACTCAAGCTGAAGTTGGATAAGTAGGGAGCGTAGGAGGAGAAAAAGCTGCACTAGAAGAAAAAAACAGATACTGAAGGAAAACCACTTGGCTGAAAATAAAATCAGCTCCAGGCTCTCTAGCAAGTTGCGTCAGACAAATGCTGATTGTTCTCATCTGAGACATGCAAATCGTCACCGGGATAAAAATTCCAAGTTTGCATAAAAGGACACCACAATAATGTCGGCCAGGGATTCTAGGGAATCGCTACGGAGGTTAAAACAAAATAAAATTTAAATCAAGTAATCATAATGTTTATGTAGTGAAACATAAACATCATCAGCGGATTCCGATCATGTTTATTTAAACACTTCCAACATTTTGCCTCCTTTTTTTTTTCATTCACTAAAATTTGATAGTTTTGGCATCTTGACAAACGAGTGAAATACAATTCGCGTACTTAGCGTCTAAGGAGTTCTTTGTCTCAAGTGTGGTCTGTATGAAGAAGGGAACAATGTAAAAATATTCCACTTAACTGTTTACAAGAATAGGTTTTTTTTTTCTTTCTTTTTACGAGGAATTAAAAATATCAAAATTTTATGAGGCAAAACATTAAGGAACTCTACAGGCTTTCTGTCGCCCAACAATCGAAAATCCATGTTCAAAACCACGACAAATCAAAAAGTTGGAGGACTTACCAAATTATACAGACAGAATATACGAAAATCTTCTGAAATTTTCTCTTGGAGAATTTATTTGTTGACTGTTGAACCCAGAAATCTTGATAATGCAATAGTGAAAAACTTACCTGAAAACAAATGGAGGGAAAATGTCAATTAGTCATTAGTTTATTAGGTAATAGAAGAGAAATAACAAGAAATAAATTAAAGAAAATAACAGTGAGTTGATAACAGATAAGAAAAATAATAACATCAAACTGTCAAGAAGAAAAATCCCTCGCTCCTTATTAGGAGAAGGATTGAAAATCCATGTTCAAAACCACGACAAATCAAAAAGTTGGAGGACTTACCAAATTATATACCCACAGAATATACGAAAATCTTCTGAAATTTTCTCTTGGACAATTTATTTGTTGACTTTGTTGAACCCAGAAATCTTGACAATCCAATAGTGAAACACTTACCTGAAAACAAATGGAGGGAAAATGTCAATTAGTCATTAGTTTATTAGGTAATAGAAGAGAAATAACAAGAAACAAATTAAAGAAAATAACAGTTAACAGTGAGTTGATAACAGATAAGAAAAATAATAACATCAAACTGTCAAGAAGAAAAATCCCTTGCTCCTTATTAGGAGAAGGAAGTGAAATACTTAAACGGTAATAATCAAACCAATTGAAACAAATTTTCAAACAATGTGAGTGCAAATATTAAAACAATTCAATTTGTTACAAAATGCGAATAAAAAAAACTTACATCATAATCTAGACTCTTAACAGCAGCAAACCTATGCCAACAACATTACATCAGATCACAGGTGCATCAGACAAATCTTGCTCAGAATCTTCACAAGATGGCAGATATAAATTGTGTACGAAAAAACTCGCCAACCAAAGAACCAGCAGAACCTGATCGCTAGTCCACAACCAGTTTTCCAACATGAAAGTCCTGAGTTCGACCCAGCATGGTATATTTAATTGGCCGCGCGCTTCTATCTGAACGCGAAATGAAGAGAACAATCATTCTACAATGTTGACGTGGTTATCAGGTCGGAAACTTGTGACTTAATCTCAGTGAAGAAGACAACGGGGGTGATGGAAAGAAATTGCCAAAACCGTTTACCAGAAGTATTCTGTCAAAAATATTGGTGAAGCAATTCAACCATTAATCAGCAGACATCTATACTGAGAATTTGTGAAATACCTCACAGACAAACTACGACCTTTAGTAAGAGAGGAACATAGTTGAGGTGCCGATCATAAACAAAAGGCCTCAATCTGTATTGATCCTCATGCTGGAAATGATCTTCAACAATATGCTGATGTACACCAGACCACTGACATACTCAACCGAGCAAACTCCCAATCCCTATTCCAACATACTCCACTAGTGTCCCAGTAATGATAAAATGTTCCAACATTATTCAACAATGCTCAAGACAGGATGGAAGGAAAGGGGACACCAAAAAGCAACGATGAATTGGAACTTTGCAAAAAAAAAAAAAAAAAAAAAACACTTTTTTCTTGAAGTAAGATGTCCTCGGTGTTCCTCGTGTCCCCTATTCTTCCTTCAAAAGTGGTTTTCATGAATTCATTGTGTGTCATAAGATGTTCATAAAACCGACGATTTTATAATCTTGATGAAACAAACTGATCAGTTTTCTACGAATGGGTGGAAGTTGAACGTTAAACACTGTTGGCCGTGGAAGTTGACTGGATGGGTGACGGACTGGGCCCTCCAGCTTCTATTGAAGAATAAAAATCAATAAAGATCTCTCTATGATTGAAATCCCAACGAAAAATAACCTATTAATTTTAATTTATAAGAAAGAGGTACTTAAGTACCTTGTATATTTAGCAAATAATAAAATATAATACAATAGAATACAATGTGGTAGGGTGTCAGCTCCAGTCTTAAATAGGTTGACTTTGACTGACATGAAAAATAAAATAATAAGAGATCTTTTAAAAAGAAAATTTAAAAAACAGCTTTTAAAATAGATAAAGGAAAAATATTGCAAAAAACCTAGCTAGGTATAAAAAGATTCTTATGGGTGGTTAATTGAGGGAAGGGAGAAATGGTAGATGTAAATAAGGAATAAACACAATATAAGAAGGTACCTACATACAGGTAATACCTGATGCACAATGGTAAGTTAGAAATGATAGGTACTAGAGGCTAGATAAACAAGTGCATAGTGGTACTACAGGATTCAATAATAATGCCAGTTCTACATACAAACAATGTAAGTTGACTGAAATATTAGATAGAAAAATCAGTTGAGCTACAAGACATAATACTCGTATGTTGGTCGATTTTGGACGTTTTTCTGGGTTCAAATCAAGTTCAATTCCATGTCATTTGCCGAAGTATGCCGGATACGACAATTAGTTCGCAGGCAAAGCGGATAGAATCAAAAATTTGACGGATAAAACCGAAAACCTGGGTTTTCTCTCGAATTTTTTTGCTTCATAAAGTATTACTGTGGTGTAACAAGGCTCTACATAGTATTAAACCTCCTTGACTTTATATCTTACTCGGTTGAGAACCCGGGTCATCGATTCAATCAGAACTTATCGAACAGGCCACGAGGGGAGGGGGAGTTTTATTTTATGGTGACTGCGGCGGGTTTTTGGCATTGAACTTGCAGATTCTTCTTTACTTCTTTATTTGCATTGAACCTCCAGGCTATTGCAGTAAGATCAGGTAATCGGGCATGGTAAATAGCTTGCGACGAGTGCAGAAACTTCTCCCTAAAAATCTGCAACTTTATTTTCATATCAGTAAACGAGTAATTTTGTTCATTATTTATTCACTTTTTTTTATTATTATTTATTTTTTTATCTGTATCTTTATCACTTCATTTCGTAAGTTATTATCTTCATCTTCGATCTTTATTGATTCCTACATCTTCTCCCGCACTTTTTCTACATCTTTGCTTTCAACGCCTAAATCTTCATCCATTATTTCGAACCTCTTCTCATTTAACGATAGAATAAGGAACGATTTTAACGATAAGAATAAGGACTCAAGTTTCAGCACTTTAACGTACCAAACATGACAAATGGGTACTTATTATGTGTTTGAAAGTGAATTTGCTTTCCTGTCCGTTTGCTGTGCCTCCCTTGTTACCATACATTACCATGAGATTCCCATACGAGACCCATCATAACAGCAATAACAGTCATAGCGTCCGCAAATTGTGCAGTAAACACTGGAAACTTAATGACTGGAACCCACGGGAGGTATGGTTAGTGGTCACTGCCGCTCAATTATCATTTGACCAGAACAAAATTAAATAGGTTTGAAAAAAAAAAACTATATGGTACCTCATCGAGAACGCAAAAAGTTTTGCATCCATTTGGCCGCGCGCTTCTATCTGAACGCGAAATGAAGAGAACAATCATTCTACAATGTTGACGTGGTTATCAGGTCGGAAACTTGTGACTTAATCTCAGTGAAGAAGACAACGGGGGTGATGGAAAGAAATTGCCAAAACCGTTTACCAGAAGTATTCTGTCAAAAATATTGGTGAAGCAATTCAACAATGTGAGTACAAATATTTTAATATGTTTTAACAATTCAATTTGTTGCAAAATGCGAATAAAAAAAACTTACATCATAATCTAGATTCTCAACAGCAGCAAACCTATGCCAACAACATTACATCAGATCACAGGTGCATCAGAAAAATCTTGCTCAGAATCTTCACAAGATGGCAGATATAAATTGTGTACCAAAAAAAACTCGCCAACCAAAGAACCAGCAGAACCTGATCGCTAGTCCACAACCAGTTTTCCAACATGAAAGTCCTGAGTTCGACCCAGCATGGTATATTTAATTGGCCGCGCGCTTCTATCTGAACGCGAAATGAAGAGAACAATCATTCTACAATGTTGACGTGGTTATCAGGTCGGAAACTTGTGACTCAATCTCAGTGAAGAAGACAACGGGGATGATGGAAAGAACCGTTTACCTGAAGTATTCTGTCAATATTGGTGAAGCAATTTAACCATTAATCAGCAGACATCTATAATGAGAATTTGTGAAATATCGCACAGACAAACTACGACCTTTAGTAAGAGAGGAAGATAGTTGAGGTATTTCCAACATGAAAGTCCTGAGTTCGACCCAGCATGGTATATTTAATTGGCCGCGCGCTTCTATCTGAACGCGAAATGAAGAGAACAATGAAGAACAAGGCAGAATCATTAGTTGAGGTACCGATCATAAACAAAAGGCCTCAATCTGTATTGATCCTCATGCTGGAAATGATCTTCAACAATATGCTGATGTACACCAGACCACTGACATACTCAACCAAGCAAAATCCCAATCTCTATTCCAACATACTCCACTAGTGTCCCAGTAATGATAAAATGTTCCAACATTATTCAACAATGCTCAAGACAGGATGGAAGGAAAGGGGACACCAAAAAGCAACGATGAATTGGAACTTTGCAAAAAAAAAAAAAAAAAAAAAACACTTTT
>NW_007378611.1:0-39506 GCF_000475195.1 Diaphorina citri | reverse complement strand
TTGTGTATTATTCATGGGTAAACAGTACAAACCATGCCAATTTCACGACTTTGAACTCAGGAATAAGAATAGCAATTTTAGCAAGGAATAAGATAGCAATTTACCTCTTCTCCAAGCTTTATGCTACCTACTTCTAAAATCGCAACTTTCCTTTTCTACATTTTCACGCCCTCTTCTACATCCTTAGTAATTCTAGCTTCTACTTCTAAGTATGTGATATGCTTTACTTCACTATTTCTATTCTATTTCTTTGATTTATTTTAATTCTTTCACTTATTTGATTACTTTTTTAATGAGCAAAATGGACTAGTACTTTTATTTCAACGTCTAAAAAATCCCTCTTCAAAAGACCGTAGAGCAGCCGTTCTTCATTATTGTATTACGACTTAATGACTAGAATGCACGTTATCGGAACCTCCCAAGTTACGACTTATTTCTTCTTCTTCTTATGACGTCTCAAGCGAAAGTGAATTTGCTTTCCTGTCCGTTTGCTGTGCCTCCCTTGTTACCATACATTACCATGAGATTCCCATACGAGACCCATCATAACAGCAATAACAGTCATAGCGTCCGCAAATTGTGCAGTAAACACTGGAAACTTAATGACTGGAACCCACGGGAGGTATGGTTAGTGGTCACTGCCGCTCAATTATCATTTGACCAGAACAAAATTAAATAGGTTTGAAAAAAAAAAACTATATGGTACCTCATCGAGAACGCAAAAAGTTTTGCATCCATACATTTTTTTTATGGGCAGTAAAAACTCAACTGGCGCAGTCTGGATATCTAGCGAAACTGTTTTGCAGTTATTCTTTATCTGACTCGGTACTCGGTAGCTTAGTGGTTAAGCGCTTCCCAGATAAGCGGGAGGCGCTGGTAGCAGGAATAACTAGACCGCGGTCCAGAAAGAACTTCGCATAACAATCTTTGCAAAAGATATGATGTAATCATCATAGGAGCAAACAACCGAAGAGAACCCTTTGAAAACACTGCATAACCATTGCTTTTCAGAGATCATGCCAAAATATGCACATATAAACAAACGATAAAACCAACTGTCTCGTCAGAACCCATCGGAAGTGCAATGATGTGCTGCCGAATCTCTCCGACAATGACGATTTTATGAAGGGTTACACGCTATAACTGCCAAGTATACAACAATTATATCAAATACCCCAACCATATGTATAGGTACCTATGTGTATTCTCTCTGTAGATATGTACCATATTATCTACATACAGTAGAACCTCGATTATATCAACTAATGGGGACCGAGGGTGGTTGATAAAATCGAGGTTCTGTATATAAGTTGATATATTCGAAATTCCGTATAAAACAATGAAAATAGGGCTAAATTTAGTCGTACAATAGAACAAAATAGGGAAGAAATACCCTTTTATTTTTAAATTAAATAAAGCAAACTAAGAAACAAACAGAAAACACATCTTCGATATTGTTTTCTTCGTCATTAGTCTCATTATTTGAATACTTTCGATGATCTCTTCCTGTGATAGAGTAGGATTTCCTTGAAAGATAGGGAAAAACCTCGATTTTTGGAGTTGCTATAATAGAAAGTTGATATAGGAATTGGAACTTTGAAAAAAAAAAAAAAAAAAAAAATCACTCTTCACGAACAAAAAACATACAGAAAGAAAAGTAAAGAGTGGTCCCTCACTCCGCCCTCCCTCTCGTTCGCCGGTCTTTGAAAAACTGGTTTTCTTCAAAACCTGATCTTATCCGGACGCTCGGGCGATGAAGTCAACTTTGCTAGCTCGGGGGCAATCCTCACTGCATACCAGAGTAGCCACCAGTGGACTTTTGGACTGCAAGTTGCACTGTAGACTACAAGGAGTGTTTACACTAGAGGCAGGGGGCCCATAAAAAATGACTCAAGCTTTCAAGTCATGATTCGGATTCAATAATAATGCCAGTTCTACATACGAACAATGCAAGTTGACTGAAATATTAGATAGAAAAATCAGTTGAGCTACAAGTCATATTACTCGTATGTTGGTCGATTTTGGACGTTTTCCTGGGTTCAAATCAAGTTCAATTCCATGTCATTTGCCGAAGTATGCCGGATACGACAATTAGTTCGCAGGTAAAGCGGATAGAATCAAAAATTTGACGGATAAAACCGAAAACTTGGGTGTTCTCTCGAATTTTTTGCTTCATAAAGTATTACTGTGGTGTAACAAGACTCTATTACTATGGTTACCAAGGCTCTAGTATTAAACCTCCTTGACTTTATATCATACTCGGTTGGGAACCCGGGTCATCGAGATTCAATCAGAACTTATCGAACCGGCCACGAGGGGAGGGGGAGTTTTATTTTATGGTGACTGCGGCGGGTTTTTGGCATTGAACTTGCAGATTCTTCTTTGCTTCTTCATTTGCATTGAACCTCCAGGCTATTGCAGTAAGATCAGGTAATCGGGCATGGTAAATAGCTTGCGACGAGTGCAGAAACTTCTCCCTAAAAATCTGCAACTTTATTTTCATATCAGTAAACGAGTAATTTTGTTCATTATTTATTCACTTTTTTTATTACTTCTTTTATCTGATTATCTGTATCTTTATCACTTCATTTCGTAAGTTATTATCTTCATCTTCGATCTTTATTGATTCCTCACTTTTTCTACATCTTTGCTTTCAACGCCTAAATCTTCATCCATTATTTTGAACCTCTTCTCATTTAACGATTTTAGCGCTAGAATAAGGAACGATTTTAACGATAAGAATAAGGAATCAAGTTTCAGCACTTTACCGTACCAAACATGACAAATGGGTGCTTATTATGTGTTCGAAAGTGAATTTGCTTTCCTGTCCGTTTGCTGTGTCTCCCTCGTTACCACACATTACCATGAGATTCCCATACGAGACCCATCATAACAGCAATAACAGTCATAGCGTCCGCAAATTGTGCAGTAAACACTGGAAACTTAATGACTGGAACCCACGGGAGGTATGGTTAGTGGTCACTACCGCTCAATTATCATTTGACCAGAACAAAATTAAATAGGTTTAAAAAAAAACTATATGGTTTGTACCTCATCGGGAACGCAAAAAGTTTTGCATCCACAAAGTTTTGTGTCTTTAACCATTCCTTTGTTTTATATTTGAGAATTAGAGGTCGATCTTTCAGCATTTTTAGTTCCAAAGGTATTGTAAATGGGCAGTAAAAACTCAACTGGCGCAGTCTGGATATCTAGCGAAACTGTTTTGCAGTTATTCTTTATCTGACTCGGTACTCGGTAGCATAGTGGTTAAGCGCTTCCCAGATAAGCGGGAGGCGCTGGTAGCAGGAATAACTAGACTGCGGTCCAGAAAGAACTTCGCATAACAATCTTTGCAAAAGATGTGATGTAATCATCATAGGAGCAAACAACCGAAGAAAACACTGCATAACCATTGCTTTTCAGAGATCATTCCAAAATATGCACATACATATAAACAATAACCATTGCTTTTCAGAGATCATTCCAAAATATGCACATACATATAAACAAACGATAAAACCTACTGTCTCGTCAGAACCCATCGGAAGTGCAATGATGTGCTGCCGAATCCCTCCGACAATGACGATTTTATGAAGGGTTACACGCTATAACTGCCAAGTATACAACAATAAATTATATCAAATACCACAACCATATGTATAGGTACCTATGTGTATTCTCTATGTAAATATGTACCATATTATCTACATACAGTAGAACCTCGATTATATCAACTAATGGGGACCGAGGGTGGTTGATAAAATCGAGGTTCTGTATAAAAGTTGATATAAAGATAGGGGAAAAACCCCGATTTTTGGAGTTGATATAATAGAGAGTTGATATAATGGAGGTTGATATAATCGAGGTTCTACTGTACATATATCGGGAGAAACGGCAATTCATTTCCTGGGTGATGGGTTCAGCTGAGCCTGAACACCATCCAACATCCCGTTGTGATTTAGAGCTTCTGGCTGTAAACAACAGCAGGTATACAGCTCCTGGTTGTAAACAAAATCAGTGAAAATAAATAATTACCACAAAATATTTATCCAGACTTCTCGACGATCCATTCGAGGATCTTTAAAAAAATCCAATGGTTCCTTTATAAAAAAAAAAAAAAAAAAAAACACCAATTTAAATTTTAACAGATTTTCAACACATAATTGCCATGTTTATTTGTAACAGATGTTAAATGTATCCTGTTCTTCCTTCGTCCTTCAAATGAGGTGCATTTCTTTCTTCCCTCAAGACAGACGTGTGATACGTTGCGTTGGTTGTCTGGTCCCGAATCTTGTGAATTGTTTCCTTAGAACTCTCAAGCTCAATACCAAATGGTTCTAACAATACTTTATATCAATTTATTGATAGAGATAGAGGAAGGAGACACATTTGAACTTTCAGAACTTACTCCGAAAAAGACACTCACGAGTATTGATCCATAAAAGTGCCAAAATTGAAGTTCTTCCAGAGAAGTTATCAAAGTGTCAAAAATCGATGATTAGAGAAGGGTAATCAAATCAAAACAAGATAACCACTAGTAGTTGAGAACAAGATGATCAAAAAATGGCTATTTTGTGGTCAATTAAAATCTGAAACTCGAATTTGATAAGCCAAGTGGATTTGACCACTAACTCATGTACATATTAGTGGTACATATCACTAACTCATGTGTTAGTGGTACCTACATACATATCACTAACTCATGTGTTAGTGGTACCTACATACATATCACTAACTCATGTGTTAGTGGTATCGGTATCAAAATAACATCCTCAGTTTTGTAAGTATTAATTTGCTAGCTTTGAATTTCTTGCAGAACTGACTCCGGATTCTCGTGTGTGTAATTTCAGGAGCAATAATTTCATTTGAATTACTTCTCAGCTTTGGGTTTTTATTGGCACATGTTTTACAAGTTATTGAGACTGAGGGGCAGAGGGGAGAGAACGAAACACAAACAAATTACAGTAGCCAAGTAGTTTAGTAAGGAAATCAACACGGGTCGTATTGTGGAACACCAAGATTAGGATTCATTTTCATAATGATATACGAAACCCACCACGGACACTGTCTAAGAATCACAAAGATCAATAAAACCTAAAAGACCTGGAATTTGGCATCAAGGTTCCTTTAATATTGGGTTTATCTGGAATTCCTAGATGGAAAACGAACATTTTCAAATGTTCAAAATCCAGATGTAACAATTCTACAAAACCTCTAGATGTACATTGTAAATATTTAGCAGTTGTAGCTCATTGAATAACAAGATCGTTCGCCACAATTCTCTCCCAAATGTCTCCCTGGGGAGCACTATCACCACTGTCCAGCACACCATTTCCGACAATTTCCTGGCTATTCATTTCCCGGCACAGGACTGCGTTATTCCTTACCCATTTCCTGGCTATTCATTTCCCGGCCCAGGACTGCGTTTTTCCTCCAGGAAGACGAGTCTTAGGGGAGAGAACGAAACACAAACAAATTACAGTAGCCAAGTAGTTTAGTAAGGAAATCAACACGGGTCGTATTGTGGAACACCAAGATGAGGATTCATTTTCATAATGATATGCGAAACCCACCACGGACACTGTCTATGAATCACAAGGATCAATAAAACCTAAAAGACCTGGAATCTGGCATCAAGCTTCCTTTAATATTGGGTTTATCTGGAATTCCTAGATGGAAAACGAAAATTTTCAAAATGTGCAAACTCCAGATGTAACAATTCTACAAAACCTCTGGATGTACATTGTAAATATTTAGCAGTTGTAGCTCATTGAATAACAAGATCGTTCGCCACAATTTTATTCTATCCCAAATGTCTCCCTGGGGAGCACTATCACCACTGTCCAGCACACCATTTCCCACAATTTCCTGGCTATTCATTTCCTGGCACAGGACTGCGTTATTCCTTATTCCTTACCCATTTCCTGGCTATTCATTTCCCGGCCCAGGACTGCGTTTTTCCTCCAGGAAGACGAGATACCACCAACACCAAGTCTTCCTCGTAATTAATTTACGAGAAACCCGCCATAAGATTTACGATGTTGCCATTCTTTTCACTTTTTATGACTCAATTTATCTTGCCATGCCTCTCTCCTCTCTTTATTGTGTTACCACAGAGTTTCATGAGTTTTTATTTTCTCTATTTCATAAAATACATATAAATACCTGGGGTAGACAATTAGACCTAATAGAGATATAGCTATGGCTGCATACCAATAGGAGTTGTGAGTGAAGACATAACAGGCAGCATTGAACTCAGAACTGGTTCACGAGTGACTATCGGGAATATTGTGATGGTGATTCAGAAATAACACTCACCAGTTTCGGAGTGCATTCGACACAAAGACCAAACTTGCTCAACACCACGTAAAAGCAATGAGCTAGGAGATATTGATTTGTAAAAATCTCTATTTCGGTTTTTATTATTGAGCTGGAAGAACTGTTTCTCTTCGAGCCTTCACAAATCGGTATCAAATTTACACCGAGTATAATAAAATTCGAAGCGGTTAGAAATGAAACCTGATGACCTACATCATGGAATTCATTAGATACCCATAGTAAAAAATGAAAAGAAAGCAGAAATAGGCTTAATGAAAAGAAAGCAGAAATAGGCTTAATAAAAAGAAAGCAGAAATAGGCTTAATAAAAAGAAAGCAGAAATAGGCTTATCTCTTAAAGTGGAGATAGTGAGATCGGGTGTTTGACCTCCTGAAAGAACCAAAAATTTCTGCGCCCGAACTAGACGCCAGCCTTTGTCCCGTCACCCGACCAGATACACATCCTCGACGTTGCTTAACTTCGATATTTGCTCTGCAATCCATGCCGGAATTAGTTCGCGTGAAGTAACTCCTCAAGCTTTCACTTCTCTCATCAATACAAACAACAGGATGCATAAGTGTCACCAGTTATCATCATTGTTGACTAGATAATGAGCGCGGAGTTTGATGCTAATCAAAATGCTCCATTAAACATAGTCTTCAATTTCCAAGTTCTAATAACACAACTACAAACGCAAATGAGTATTTACAATAATTTAATAAGACTAGGGTACTAGTAACAGTTACAGTACAGAGTTTTACAACTATTAATAACACTACAGTATACAAATGAATAGTTGTCATTCTGTTTCATCAAATGACATTGCATTGCATCTTCATCTTCACATTCTGGAGGATGACCTTCGTTTTGATTGCAGTGGGAAAACTGATATTCTCTAAGGAGTGGAAACAGGAGACATTAAACAGGGCACTTAAACAACTACGTATGATGCACAATAGAATCAGTCAAGATTTCTTTGGAATAAATTGAGTATGGAGTACTAAGGACAAGGAAATTTGGCCATAACCGGACCAGGAAAGTAAAGAATTTGGGTGGGGTAAAATAACTTGAGGACATGTAAACTTAGCGTACACATATTTGCAATACAAAATACACCAATAGGTGCATTACAAAACCTAGGGGAAATGGTGATTTGACCACTAACTCATGTACATATTAGTGGTACATATCACTAACTCATGTGTTAGTGGTACCTACATACATATCACTAACTCATGTTAGTGGTATCGGTATCAAAATAATATTTCTTGCAGAACTGACTTCGGATTCCGGAAGGTTTGAGTTAGCTTCTCGTGTGTGTAATTTCAGGAGCAATAATTTCATTTGAATTACTTCTAAGCTTTGGGTTTTTATTGGCACATGTTTTACAAGTTATTGAGACTGAGGGGCAAATTAAAGAAAATAACAGTGAGTTGATAACAGAGAAGAAAAATAATAACATCAAACTGCCAAGAAGAAAAATCCCTCGCTCCTTATTAGGAGAAGGAAGTGAAATACTTAAACGGTAATCAAACCAATTGAAACAAATTTTCAAACAATGTGAGTACAAATATTTTAATATGTTTTAACAATTCAATTCAATTTGTTGCAAAATGCAAATAAAAAAAAACTTACATCATAATCTAGACTCTCAACAGCAGCAAACCTATGGCAACAACATTACATCAGATCACAGGTGCTTCAGAAAAATCTTGCTCAGAATCTTCACAAGATGGCAGATATAAATTGTGTACGAAAAAACTCGCCAACCAAAGAACCAGCAGAACCTGATCGCTAGTCCACAACCAGTTTTCCAACATGAAAGTCCTGAGTTCGACCCAGCATGGTATATTTAATTGGCCGCGCGCTTCTATCTGAACGCGAAATGAAGAGAACAATCATTCTACAATGTTGACGTGGTTATCAGGTCGGAAACTTGTGACTTAATCTCAGTGAAGAAGACAACGGGGGTGATGGAAAGAAATTGCCAAAACCGTTTACCAGAAGTATTCTGTCAAAAATATTGGTGAAGCAATTCAACCATTAATCAGCAGACATCTATACTGAGAATTTGTGAAATACCTCACAGACAAACTACGACCTTTAGTAAGAGAGGAACATAGTTGAGGTGCCGATCATAAACAAAAGGCCTCAATCTGTATTGATCACTCGTATTTATGAACAAGAATGATCGTTCTTAGATCAGTCTCAAGTCAAAATTGACCAATCAAATGCCTTGAGACTATGCTTAGCACGAACTTAAGAGCCAGCATTTTGTTCATAAATATGGGTGTGAGGCCCCATAGGTCGAAAAAATTAATGAATAAATGTCCTCAAAGATAATAAATTTCCTTTGTGTTGAACTTTTGCCTAATTTCATCCAAATCAGACAAACCGTTCGGGAGTTATGATGAAATCACCAACCAACTAACCAACCAAAATCAGAAAGTCAAAACTCAGATCTCACTTCACTCATTCAAAAATAATGAAATTATTTTCTAATATGTACAAAATAAAAACATCCGTAGCAAGCACGTGATTTCACAATCGATACCTTGAGGTCTCATATCACGACGTAAAACTTCCAGATTTAATCATAAACAAAATCATTTATCACAACTGATCAAACATCAATTTACGATCACAGTCATAACTCCTCATAAACGACATAACATATGTGATGGATATAATATTATCACAAGTCATAACTTCCAATATAAAATACATATAAATACCTAGGGTAGACAATTAGACCTAATAGAGATATAGCTATGGCTGCATACCAATAGGAGTTGTTAGTGAAGGCATAATTGCCATGTTTATTTGTAACAGATGTTAAATGTATCCTGTTCTTCCTTCGTCCTTCAAATGAGGTGCATTTCTTTCTTCCCTCCAGACAGACGTGTGATATGTTGCGTTGGTTGTCTGGTCCCGAATCTTGTGAAGTGTTTCCTTAGAACTCTCAAGCTCAATACCAAATGGTTCAAATAATACTTCATATCGATTTATTGATAGAAAATAGGTATTAATACTAGTAATGCTGAAAATAAATAGTGAATTGAGACAATTGACCTGAGATAGAGGAAGGAGACACATTTGAACTTTCAGAACTTACTCCGAAAAAGACTCTCACGAGTATTGATCCATAAAAGTGCCAAAATCGAAGTTCTTCCAGAGAAGTTATCAAAGTGTCAAAAATCGATGATTAGAGAAGAGTAATCAAATCAAAACAAGATAACCACTAGTAGTTGAGAACAAGATGATCAAAAAAATGGCTATTTTGTGGTCAATCAGAGAGAGAGAGGGAGAGAGAGAGAGAGAGGGAGGGAGAGAGAGTGAGGGAGAGAGAGAGGCCGGGGGAAGGGGAGAGAGAGTGAGGGAGTGAGAGAGAGGTTGAAAGGGAGGGAAAGGAAGAGAGAGAGAGAGAGAAGAGTGATAAGCTTTAGCAGTGTAGTGGGAAGGAGAGAGGGGATCGGTAGGCTTTGGGAGGAAATAAGAGGGGGAGTAGAGAGAGGGAGGGTTAGAAAGGGGATTATTAGGGTTGGAAGAGGAATTCGTAGCTGGAGAGGGAGGACGAAGAGTGGGGGTGTAAAGGAAGAAGGATAAAGGGGAGGGAGAGGGAGGGGAGATAAATAATTATTTGAGCTGAGCTTTGTTATTCCCAGCATGAGGGTCATGTACATATTAGTGGTACATATCACTAACTCATGTGTTAGTGGTACCTACATACATATCACTAACTCATGTTAGTGGTATCGGTATCAAAATAATATTTCTTGCAGAACTGACTTCGGATTCCGGAAGGTTTGAGTTAGCTTCTCGTGTGTGTAATTTCAGGAGCAATAATTTCATTTGAATTACTTCTCAGCTTTGGGTTTTTATTGGCACATGTTTTACAAGTTATTGAGACTGAGGGGGAGAGGGGAGAGAACGAAACACAAACAAATTACAGTAGCCAAGTAGTTTAGTAAGGAAATCAACACGGGTCGTATTGTGGAACACCAAGATTAGGATTCATTTTCATAATGATATACGAAACCCACCACGGACACTGTCTAAGAATCACAAAGATCAATAAAACCTAAAAGACCTGGAATTTGGCATCAAGGTTCCTTTAATATTGGGTTTATCTGGAATTCCTAGATGGAAAACGAACATTTTCAAATGTTCAAAATCCAGATGTAACAATTCTACAAAACCTCTAGATGTACATTGTAAATATTTAGCAGTTGTAGCTCATTGAATAACAAGATCGTTCGCCACAATTCTCTCCCAAATGTCTCCCTGGGGAGCACTATCACCACTGTCCAGCACACCATTTCCGACAATTTCCTGGCTATTCATTTCCCGGCACAGGACTGCGTTATTCCTTACCCATTTCCTGGCTATTCATTTCCCGGCCCAGGACTGCGTTTTTCCACAAGGGAAGACGAGATACCACCAACACCAAGTCTTCCTCGTAATTAATTTACGAGAAACCCGCCATAAGATTTACGATGTTGCCATTCTTTTCACTTTTTATGACTCAATTTATCTTGCCATGCCTCTCTCTCCTCTCTTTATTGTGTTACCACAGAGTTTCATGAGTTTTTATTTTCTCTATTTCGGTTTTTATTATTGAGCTGGAAGAACTGTTTCTCTTCGAGCCTTCACAAATCGGCATCAAATTTACACCGAGCATAATTCGAAGCGGTTAGAAATGAAACCTGATGACCTACATCATGGAATTCATTAGATACCCATAGTAAAAAAATAAAAAGAAAGCAGAAATAGGCTTATCTCTTAAAGTGGAGATAGTGAGATCGGGTTTTTGACCTCCTGAAAGAACCAACAATTTCTGCGCCCGAACTAGTCGCCAGCCTTTGTCCTGTACACAGATACACATCTTCGACGTTGCTTAACTTCGATATTTGCTCTGCAATCCATGCCGGAATTAGTTCGCGTGAAGTAACTCCTCAAGCCCTCACTTCTCTCATCAATACAAACACTTCTCTCATCAATACAAACAACAGGATGCATAAGTGTCACCAGTTATCATCATTGTTGACAAGATAATGAGCGCGGAGTTTGATGCTAATCAAAATGCTCCATTAAACATAGTCTCCAATTTACAAGTTCTAATAACACAACAACAAACGCAAATGAGTATTTACAATAATTTAATAAGACTAGGGTACTAGTAACAATTACAGTACAGAGTTTTACAACTATTAATAACACTACAGTATACAAATGAACGTAATTCCTGATCTAGTAGACAATTTAGTTAGTCCTGGCCAATTTCGTCGAAATATGCAAAAATCCAGGCTCTAGTTAGTTGCATTGCATCTTCATCTTCACATTCTGGAGGATGACCTTCGTTTTGATTGCAGTGGGAAAACTGATGTTCTCTAAAGAGTGGAAACAGGAGACATTAAACAGGGCACTTAAACAACTACGCATGATGCACAATAGAATCAGTCAAGATTTCTTTGGAATAAATTGAGTATGGAGTACATAAAATAAGTAAGTACCTACCTACTTAGTTATTTTAGTCTTAAAAAATAAATCCGAAGAGGAGAGAGAGAAAAAAATCAGATTTACTAAGGACAAGGAAATTTGGCCATAACCGGACCAGGAAAGTAAAGAATTTGGGTGGGGTAAAATAACTTGAGGACATATAAACTTAGCGAACACATATTTGCAATACCAAATACCAATAGGTGCACTACAAAACCTAGGGAAAATGGTTAACATATTATTTAATCAAAACTAATACAAAACGTAAAGTTACAATGAAACATCTACGATCGAGGAGAGATTGGCGATGGCTAGGGGCAAAAATGTAAGTAAGTACCTACCTACTTAGTTATTTTAGTCTTAAAAAATAAATCCGAAGAGGAGAGAGAGAGAGAGAGAAAAATATCGCACGTGCGTCCGAGTTTTGCCGAGCAATCTCGAGATCCTGGTTTCATTCAGCTCTGCTCCTGACGCGTGCGGTAACGCGGTTTAGTTTTTATCTTTCTAATCACAGAAGTTGAGTGTTGACAGTGAAAAAATAATTATTGTAAAAACTTCCATTTTGGCAACTTGAAAACTTCTCTATTTCGGTTTTTATTATTGAGCTGGAAGAACTGTTTCTCTTCGAGCCTTCACAAATCGGTATCAAATTTACACCGAGTATAATTCGAAGCGGTTAGAAATGAAACCTGATGACCTACATCATGGAATTCATTAGATACCCATAGTAAAAAAATAAAAAGAAAGCAGAAATAGGCTTATCTCTTAAACTGGAGATAGTGAGATCGGGTTTTTGACCTCCTGAAAGAACCAACAATTTCTGCGCCCGAACCTGTGCCAGCCTTTGTCCCGTCACCCGACCAGATACACATCCTCGACGTTGCTTAACTTCGATATTTGTTCTGCAATCCATGCCGGAATTAGTTCGCGTGAAGTAACTCCTCAAGCCCTCACTTCTCTCATCAATACAAACAGGATGCATAAGTGTCACCAGTTATCATCATTGTTGACAAGATAATGAGCGCGGAGTTTGATGCTAATCAAAATGCTCCATTAAACATAGTCTTCAATTTACAAGTTCTAATAACACAACTACAAACGCAAATGAGTATTTACAATAATTTAATAAGACTAGGGTACTAGTAACAATTACAGTACAGTGTTTTACAACTATTAATACCACTACAGTATACAAATGAATAGTTGTCATTCTGTTTCATCAAATGACATTGCATTGGATCTTCATCTTCACATTCTGGAGGATGACCTTCATTTTGATTGCAGTGGGAAAACTGATGTTCTCTAAGGAGTGGAAACAGGAGACATTAAACAGGGCACTTGAACAACTACGCATGATGCACAATAGAATCAGTCAAGATTTCTTTGGAATAAATTGAGTATGGCGTACATAAAATCAGATTTACTAAGGACAAGGAAATTTGGCCATAACCGGACCAGGAAAGTAAAGAATTTGGGTGGGGTAAAATAACTTGAGGACATGTAAACTTAGCGTACACATATTTGCAATACCAAATACCAATAGGTGCATTACAAAACCTAGGGGAAATGGTTAACATATTATTTAATCAAAACTAATACAAAACTAAAGTTACAATGAAACATCTACGATCGAGGAGAGATGGAAAGGTTGGAATGTTGAAAATGACCTATAGATCCCGTCCAGGAGGTCACACAAACATATTTAGAACGCAGTTTCTTCAACACATCACCAAGCAAAACAATTGTGATAATATGTGCTCTCGCTATCAGTAATCATTATCAGTAAGACCAGAATAGTAATTATAAACAGTAGCACAACAGTAGTCAGAGTAAAAATGAGAGTAATAAAATAGTAGTAATGATGATAATGATAGTAGTCATGATAAAAATGATAGTAATCATGGTAAAAATCATAGTAGTTATTATAAAAATGATAGTAATGATGTGCTCTCGCTATCAGTAATCATTATCAGTAAGACCAGAATAGTAATTATAAACAGTAGCACAACAGTAGTCAGAGTAAAAATGAGAGTCATAAAATAGTAGTAATGATGATAATGATAGTAGTCATGATAAAAATGATAGTAATCATGGTAAAAATCATAGTATAAAAATGATAGTAATGATGAAAAATGTGAATTTATAATCAAGAGAAAACAGTTCGCAGGAGATCTATCTGTCATGCCGCGAATTTCAAGGTTACCATTGTTGACGTAGTCCCGGGCAGTACGTACAGGCGTGCTTGGAATAAACAAACCAAAGTCCTTTTGTCCTTCAACCACACATAACATTTCAAAGGAGAACAAATATAATCATGAGAAAACAGTTCGCAGGAGATCTATCTGTCATGCCGCGAATTTCAAGGTTACCATTGTTGACGTAGTCCCGGGCAGTATGTACAGGCGTGCTTGGAATAAACAAACCAAAGTCCTTTTGTCCTTCAACCACACATAACATTTCAAAGGAGAATAATTGGGGAGGTACGAGTAGTCGTTTTCGGCGTTCTATAATGTACCATCACATTTTACAGCTTTATTAAATCATCACACTTTCAAGCCATTTTCAGAGGTTTGATGAAGGGAACTGTAACAACGGAGGTCTTATTCCGAAGCCGAAGAGAGGAGGTCGGGATAGGAGAAAGCCATTTCGAGAACGAACCTTATCTGTTTAGGAGAGCGCCCCGGGTGGGAATCGAACCCGCAACCATCATTATTTTCAGCTGTGACAAGAATTGAGTCATTACTAGCAATATCCCATCATTATTTCCACTCGAGTAGGTAATTCACTCAGCGCGGGGGGGTGTTATATTTCTGTAAATTATTTTCAATTTACAAATAATTTTACAAAACAGAGATATAAGTAGGTATTGGAATTAATTTATGTATAACGCGGTGAGGGGGATGTTAATACGCCCTCATACGGGCTAATTAAGTGGTTTTTAAAAAGTCCCTTTTTTTACCTACAGTTGTGTTCTGTCACCTAATTTTCAACACGTATTTCTTAATGAGAGGTACAAGTTCTTTTTTGAACAGAGGGGTTGGTGACTCAAGGGAAGGGTATTTGGGCTGGTTTCCTAGCCTAGCCCCTCTCCGTTTTAATCTCTTTTCTAGGGTATATTGTGAACTCTCTTCTACGGTACCCAAATAACATTGTGTAAGTTTGTCAATAACATAAACTCAAAAGAAAGTTGTCAATGACTCAATACTCGAGAATTTATGGATGACAAAGCGGAAACAACACCCTGAATGCTCAGAGATTTGTGTGCTGTTGCAGTTCTACTTCCAGACAAAACAATGGATCTTTAAGTAGTAAAAGAAGATAATAAACAAGCTATCTTAAGCCATCCTTCCATTCAAGTCCAGCTTTGCATAGAACATTCTAGAATAAAGAGGGAGGGGAGAGAAAGGAGAGAACGAGGGGAGGGAAAGAGAGAGGGCGGGAATAGAGGGAGATTAATACGGGTTGGTTCGATAAAACGCACAGACAACAGGGATTATAATGAAAACAACATCTCTCCCCCTTCCCCTTCATTTCCATCTCCCTCCCTTTCCATATTTTCCTTCCCCCCCAAAAAATCAGGATATTTACACAACAAAGTAAAAATCCCTCATCCCCCCTCTTTCCTTCCCAATCAGGCAGACAAAATGGTGCTGAATCAGGCAGAAAATCAATGGGAGGGGGAGATAATCGAGAAATAGGGGGAGGAAGTATAGGAGGAGGAAGTGTTAGAAATCTAGGAAAGAGGAGGTAGACAGTAGAAATGGGAGGGAGTGAAAAGAGAATGGGAAAAGTACGAAGCAGAGGAGACACAAAGGTAGAGAAGGGGAAGGAGAAGAAATAGAAGGAGGAGGAAGAGGAAGAGGAGATCAATGGGAGGGGGGGGGGGAGGAGAATCGAGAAATAGGAGAAGGAGGAAATAGAGGAGGAGGAAGTGTTAGAAATCTAGGAAAGAGGAGGTAGACAGTAGAAATGGGAGAGAGTGAAAAGAGAATGGAAAAAGTACGAACCAGAGGAGACACAGAGGTAGAGAAGGGGAAGGGGAAGAAATAGAAGGAGGAGGAGGAGGAGGAGGAAGAGGAAGAGGAGACAAAGAAGGAGGAAGAGTTGGAAATATAGAAATCAGGAAAGAGGCAGTAGAGATGGGAGGGAGTAAATAGCGAATTGGAAAAAGGATATAACAGAGAGATGCACCGATAGGGGAGGGAAACGACCTAGTAGGGAGAGAGGAAGGAAGGAGGGAGAAAAATGACTGGAGAGGTAATCGGGAGGCATTTATTCCGCTTGCATTCATTTACACAATGGATTGGCTACAACATGGTGTGAAAGGAGGGAGGGATGGGGTGGTAGGCTTCAGGAAAAGGGTAGGTGAGAGGGAGGGAGATAAAGAGAGAGAGAGGGAGAGAGAGAGAGGGAGAGAGAGAGGGAGAGAGAGAGAGGGGGAAGGGGAGAGAGTGAGGAAGTGAGAGAGAGGTTGAAAGGGAGGGAAAGGAAGAGAGAGAGAGAAGAGTGATAAGCTTTAGCAGGGTAGTGGGAAGGAGAGAGGGGATCGGTAGGCTTTGGGAGGAAATAAGAGGGGGAGTAGAGAAAGGGAGGGTTAGAAAGGGGATTAATAGGGTTGGAAGAGGAATTCGTAGCTGGAGAGGGAGGACGAAGAGTGGGGGTGTAAAGGAGGAAGGAGAATAGGAGGGAGGGGAGATAAATAATTATTTGAGCTGAGCTTTGTTATTCCCATGAGGGTCTCCCGAGCTCGAAGGACCACAGGGAGAAGAAGAGGGGAAGTAAATACGAGACCAATAGAGGGGGTGAGGGGAGGGGGATCAGACCAATAGAGGGATAAATACTAAGCGGGAAAAGGGAGGGATTAGGAATATCATACCAAAAAGGGTGGGAAAGAGGAAAACGGATTAGGAGAGAATAGTATGAACAGAGGGAAAGAAAGGGATAAAAATCAAACCAAGAGAAGAAGGGAACGGGAAATATCGGTGCGAGAAGAGCAGAAGAGGGGATAAATCCCTCATCAGCGCACAATAAATTGTTATTGTAGCTCGTGGGCAGAATTAATAGCAAAAAAGATAATATCAAGGAATTGGGGGAGAAAGAGGAATGGATGAAAGCTGTATTAACAATCCCCCGTTCGCAGTTTCCAGTTGGAAAATCATCAACAATGAACAATAGGTAAGGAAGCAAATATAAGTAATTTGAAGAGTGGGAGTTAGAGAAACCCGAGGGCAAGAAAAGAGAACAGATTGAGTGGAACAACAAATCTACTATCCACAAAAATTAGTAAAGCTATGGCCCCCCTAAGGCCCCATGAGCCCAAAAAAATTAATGAATAAATGTCCTCAAAAATAATAAGATATCCTTTATGTGATGAACTTTTGCCAAATTTCATCCAAATCAGAGTTATGATGAAACAAACTAGCAACCAAACTTACAAAGTTAAAACTCAGATCTCACTTCACTTATTCCAAAAATAATTAAGTTCAAATATGTACACCATATTAAAAACATCCGTAGCAAGAACGTGATTTCACAATCGATACCTTGAGGTCTCATATGACGACGTAAAACTTCCAGATTTAATCATAAACAAAATCATTTATCAAAACTGATCAAACATCAATTTACGATCACAGTCATAACTCCTCATAAACGACATATAACATATGTGATGGATATAATATTATCACAAGTCATAACTTCCAATATAAAATACATATAAATACCTGGGGTAGACAATTAGACCTAATAGAGATATAGCTATGGCTGCATACCAATAGGAGTTGTGAGTGAAGGCATAACAGGCAGCATTGAACTCAGAACTGGTTCACGAGTGACTATCGGGAACATTGTGATGGTGATTCAGAAATAACACTCCACCAGTTTCGGAGTGCATTCGACACAAAGACCAAACTTGCTCAACACCACGTAAAAGCAATGAGCTAGAGCTAGGAGATATTGATTTGTAAAAAGGGATCAAAAGGGTATGATGGTTCTATTTCAATATCTGGTTCACGAGTGACTATCGGGAATATTGTGATGGTGATTCAGAAATAACACTCACCAGTTTCGGAGTGCATTCGACACAAAGACCACGTAAAAGCAATGAGCTAGGAGATATTGATTTGTAAAACGGGATCAAAAGGGCATGGTTCTATTTCAATAATCAATGTTGGACACATTGCCAGGACTTATTGTAAAACCCTGAGGGATCATGTTTGTAGATCCTCGTGATAATTTGGGAACCAGGAATGTCAGTGACAATTAATTAGTCATTAGTGACATTCCTGTCATCCATCACGAAGGCGCCACTGGACAAGTGTTCTAGAAGAAACTAATATCCCCGATGACGATGTTTCAGGCGGCATTGATGTCCACCATATCAAAACATAAACCACAACACACAATATCCTAACCTGGTGCTGCGTTCTTGACATACCTGTCTAGAATCTCCAATAGACTCACTAGTCCACTATTATGGATTCTTTCAAGCTAATCATGCTCGCCCTGGGAGGTTTCCTAGGAATCTGACAGAATCTTGAAAACAAGAAAACAAACCCGGGTAAGATAATCATGACATTCATGACCTAGATGGCTCGAAGGAAGAAAAATGTAATTCTCAAGAATCGACAAGAAACTATGTGGAAATCTGGTAGAAACAGGGAATGCCTAGATAGCCTACAGAAGATCACAGTTCCGATAATCTGTACAAATTCTGAAAGGGGGCGATCGTAGAGAAAAGGTTGGGAAACACTGGCCTACAGAACCAAGGCAAATCTAATTGAAAGAACAAACAAAAATGAAACAATCTGTTAAGGGACATTGAAATGATTGGATGCCTAAGAGTAAGTAATGTAGAACCAAGAAACAAATGCTAGTCGAAAGAAGAAACTAAACGAAAGAAATTGACAAAGTGTAATGCAATTTATCGAAGAAATCAAATGATTTATCAAAACATACTAAGAGTAAGTAATGTAGAACCAAGAAACAAATGCTAGTCGGAAGAAGAAACTAAACGAAAGAAATTGACAAAGTGGAATGCAATTTATCGAAGAAATCAAATGATTTATCAAAACATACCTACATATTTGGTCAAAATTTGGACAAACCGTTTTTATCAAATTGATGAAACCATTTATCAATGATTGTTTTGTCAAACCATGTTGTTGATGTTATCAACTATTGATTCTATGTTGATGTTTTCAGTTATTGATTCTATGTTGTTATCTTCCTCAAGAATGTGGAACCTACTTAATGGTAATGGAATGAAACAATTGAAATAAACGTTTTCAAATTAAGAAGCTGAAGAAAAAACTCAGTTTAATTAAGGAGCAGGAAAAAAAGAATGAACTAAAGTCAACATCAAGTTGATCGGGACCGACATTAGGGACCAAGTTTTTAACGAGAAGAAAATTACAAAAGCTGCATTTTGGATTGCCTCCTCATTCAGTTGGGTTCTTCTCATTTTGTGGTGGACTTGGCAAACTTCATTATCGAAATCAATAGCGAGTCATGTTTACGGTAAAAGATTGAAGATAATTTGCATCACTTGGGGTCAAAAACAGCGGGATGCAAAAAACAGGTTCCATCATTTCAAAGTCTTCCTACCTCCAACATCCTACACAAAAACGATGAGCATTTTTGTCCAACAGAGCACTCAGTTTACAAGATTGAAAACCTGGGACTTGGCAAACTTCATTATTGAAATCAATAGCGAGTCATGTTTACGGTAAAAGATTGAAGATAATTTGCATCACTTGGGGTCAAAAGCAGCAGGATGCAAAAAACAGGTTCCATCATTTCAAAGTCTTCCTACCTCTCCAACATCCTACACAAAAACGAGCATTTTTGTCCAACAGAGCACTCAGTTTACAAGATTGAAAACCTAACTCTGGAGCTTCGTGCAAAGGAAACCATCACGTATTTATCAGTAATGATCACACATTCCTTGAATGATAAGCACACGCAGTCATAAAAATGGGCTCCCCATCTCCTCAATATTACACAGGAATGTATATTATACTCAATATTATACAGCAATCTATTGGAATAACTCTGCCAGTCAGAATGAAAGCATTGTTTTGTTCGCAGATATGAAAATGAGGTTAGCATATTATTCACTGAAAAAGAATTGTCCTCACATTGATAATATAAAAAGGACTTTCATATAATATATGGCTGATATAGCAAGAATCAAGATGACCTAAAACAAACATACGACGTATTTTCATACTTCATAAGAATTTGATTACCCTACCATTAGAGGCACTCAAGCCCCAACACAAGATCCTCTTTCATCTCTTCATACTTCATAAGAATTTGATTACCCTACCATTAGAGGCACTCAAGCCCCAACACAAGATCCTCTTTCATCTCCGCTGAAAAATTTCATTATCTAACAAGCCGAGAAGGATTGAAGGATGCTTCAAGTTTTTAGCAAAAAACTGGTTTTCCTCAAGACAAGATAATGGAGATCGTTAAATTGGAACCATAAATTTGAAAATTCGGAGAAACCGGCAACACGTTTAAAACAAAACTTGAGATGTATCAGGTCGTGATGAATGGACGCTCATATTTAAAAAAGTTCTCTTTTCCTTTGGAGAAGTAAGATATCGCGTCCTTTACTTTTGGTGACGGATACTTCATATTCCTTTCATCTCCGCTGAAAAATTTTATTATCTAACAAGCCGAGAAGGATTGAAGGATGCTTCAAGTTTTTAGCAAAAAACTGGTTTTCCGCAAGACAAGATAATGGAGATCGTTAAATTGGAACCATAAATTTGAAAATTCGGAGAAACCGGCAAAACGTTTAAAACAAAACTTGAGATGTATCAGGTCGTGATGAATGGACGCTCATGTTCAAAAAAGTTCTCTTTTCCTTTGGAGAAGTAAGATATCGCGTCTTTTACTTTTGATGACGGATACTTCATATTGGAAATAACTGATCATACATGTAGGTATTTCATATTTTTACGATTCAAAAATCTGATGGAGACTTTAAATTCGATTCCTGCGAACCTGCGATCCATCCTACATTATAATTCTGCTCATTATAATTAAGCAAGTATGACAGGACAAAGATGGCACATTATTGTATGAATGAAATATTTCGTAACAATCACCAAAAATATTTTTAACTCAAATAATTCCACGCGATTCAGGATTTATGAGGTGTCAAAATATTTCAAATTATAATGAGCTCATTAACGCATTGCCTTTCGATTACTCATGAATGACGAGACAGTCGGCTAGGGCCTCTACAATACTCTACATGGAAGTAGAAAAAACTACCAATAAAGCAAAGAAGACTAGAAAAAAAAAACAAGAAACAAAAAAAAAAGGTCCATAAAGAACAAAACCATAGTCAGGGAAGAATACGATGACAAAAAGCTCACAAAAGTGAAAATTGAAGAACACACATGCAAAGACATCAAGATTATCACGAAAAGTACCAATAAATCCACGCGATTCAGGATTTATGAGGTGTCAAAATATTTCAAATTATAATGAGCTCATTAACGCATTGCCTTTCGATTACTCATTCGATTTTTCGATAAATTCTGTAATACGAGTAGCTATAAGGATTAAGAAATAATCCAGACATATTTTCAATGAGATAATGATAGCAAAGCAGAAAAGTGAATGCGATCATGAACGAGATCCTCAAATCGTTTTTTGTCCTCTCTCACTGAACTGTTCTCCTAATACACGTATTAGTATTCGTAGGCAAGTCCAGCATGCAAAAGACAGAAAGTAATATGTGAAAAGTTCTCTAGCAGTCTAGCAACAAGTCAAACGGATTAGAAAGACATATAAAACATACAAGATCAAATAGCACTGAAATCAGACTTGCTAAAAAGCTCAGAGCTTCAAATAAAACATACAAGATCAAATAGCACTGAAATCAGACTTGCTAAAAAGCTCAGAGCTTCAATAAAATCAACAACCAAACACCGAACTGCTTGGAGGCTCAGGCTCTCAGGCAACCACAATTGCTGAAAAGACTCACACAACACAAATACCACCTATTCCTACCTCACCAGGGAGAACAGAAGAAGAAGACAAACTCCAGGGCAGAACAAAACGTAAACAACTTAGTTACTCATGAAGAAGTTTTTAGCAAAACTTGTTGTGCTCAAAAAGGCAAATCCTTACATTAGCGAAACTGCCCTGAATACCGAAACTACCCTGAGTGGCAAAGAAAATCCACAAACCTCAAACAAACTATGAACAGTATCACACACACAACCGCACCTGGCATTCCATATGAAATAATAAAGCGACCCGTGATGTTGAATCAGATTAAATGAGCCACTTTTCCATACTTATTGGTATTAACTTCAATTGCCTTCAGCCAGAGGTAATTTGCTAACATGTCATTAAAGCATTTAAAATACATTTACAAGTGCCTTGTTCCCGTACACGTAAGAGAAACATACAGGTATACAACCAAAACATTTAAGAAAAATACTTAAATACAATCATGGAAAACACAAATGGAAACAAATTTTTACATGCAATGTGTAATCACAACGAAGTCGATATTGTAAGGAACATTGTCAAAGTTTCAACAACACGTTGGTGGAAGAAACAACCTTGTGAACCGCATGTTGAGCTAAAAAGGACTTTTAGACCATCAACTGATATAAAACAGATTTACAGATTCCAAAATCAGATTGTAAACCTAGAAAACGTCTCAAATGAGACTGTCGATCTGCCCGTCAACGTCACCCAGAAAAGCTTTTCCCAAGCACATTTGATGTAAACATCGAGTGACGTAACGTGCACCACTCTGCAGAATGACACGTGCAACCGAGCAGCGTGTAACACCACCTGCATCGTGCATCACTCTGGAGCTTCGTGCAAAGGAAACCATCACGTATTTATCAGTAATGATCACACATTCCTTGAATGATAAGCACACGCAGTCATAAATGGGCTCCCCATCTCCTCAATATTACACAGGAATGTATTGGAATAACTCTGCCAGTCAGAATGAAAGCATTGTTTTGTTCGCAGATATGAAAATGAGGTTAGCATATTATTCACTGAAAAAGAATTGTCAACTTACAGAACCTTGGAATTCTCTGTGGAGGGTGACTTCGCAGCCGAAGTATGATATAGGACCAAGTCAAGTCATAATTGTACAAAGTATGTCCTCACATTGATAATATAAAAAGGACTTTCATATAATATATGGCCGATATAGCAAGAATCAAGGAGACCTAAAACAAACATACGACGTATTCCTGCGAAGAATGACGAGACAGTCGGCTAGGGCCTCTACAATACTCTACATGGAAGTAGAAAAAACTACCAATAAAGCAAAGAAGACTAGAAAAAAGGAAACAAGAAAAAAAGGTCCATAAAGAACAAAACCATAGTCAGGGAAGAATACAATGACAAAAAGCTCACAAAAGTGAAAATTGAAGAACACACATGCAAAGACATCAAGATTATCACGAAAAGTACCCACAGATTATCACAAAAAGTATTGATACATAATTCAAAGAGGAAAAGACCAAAGTAGTAGTAAAGGCAAAAGAACATAGAAAAAAGTGGTCGCCGCCATGTCTAATGGAAAATTGAAAGAGATTTTAAAAAGCCTTGGAAGAATACAATGACAAAAAGCTCACAAAAGTGAAAATTGAAGAACACACATGCAAAGACATCAAGATTATCACGAAAAGTACCCACTGATTATCACAAAAAGTATTGATACATAATTCAAAGAGGAAAAGACCAAAGTAATAGTTAAGGCAAAAGAACATAGCAAAAACGAGAAAAAAGTGGTCGCCGCCATGTCTAATGGAAAATTGAAAGAGATTTTAAGAAGCCTTTTCCAAGATAAGCCGCATGAAGTACGAGTTAAGAGACCAGACCAGCAGAAGGAAAATGCGAGGAGATAAGAGCATTAGAGACAGAGAAGATTATGGTAAAAACAAAAAGCCTTTTCCAAGATAAGCCGCATGAAGTACGAGTTAAGAGACCAGCAGAAGGAAAATGCGAGGAGATAAGAGCATTAGAGACATAGAAGATTATGGTAAAAACAAAGTACTCACTAGAGAAGAAGTTAAGGTAAAAAGAAGAGTACAAAACGAAAGACTGGGAAAAGAAGAAAAACGTTCGGTTAGAAACAGTGGTTCCCCATCAACTTTATCGTGTGGCCCGTGGTAAAAACAAAGTACTCACTAGAGAAGAAGTTAAGGTAAAAAGAAGAGTACAAAACGAAAGACGGGGAAAAGAAGAAAAACGTTCGTTTAGAAACAGTGGTTCCCCATCAAATTTATCGTGTGGCCCAAATGAAAAATCCAAAAATTCACTTGGCCCCCAAAAAGAACCATCATACAAAGAAATTGACAGAGGAGGATGTGACAGGACACATTCAAGTATTGAAGGAGTGGAGTTGACGCTACAAAAAGCCTACTAGACTTCAAATGGCCCTGGAAGTTTAAATAAGCATTCTACCCTAAATGTCCCTAAACAAAGCAATTTCCCCAGGCTTGAGAACCCCTGTCCTAAAAGCTAGCAACAGAGTAAACAAAATAATTTGAAAGTGGATAAACCGAGAGAGCATGGAATAATAAATATGGAAGAGGGAAATACTAGTCTAGACACAACAAAAACAAACGACAAAGTCGACATTTCTCCCTTTGACATTGAGTGCATGCCATTACGCATCATTTAACACGAAACACGAAAAGGAGTTCCGAGAAACAAAGCAAAAAAAATTGTGGCCTTTATGCCCTTTGTAGAAATGATGAGTTACAAGGTAGGTGAAACAGGTAGCAAATTCCTTCGGAAGAAGAAAAAAGTCTCGGATCATCCCTAATAGGAAACAAAATCTCAACCTATTTCAAACACAAATGTTTAGAAATGGGAGTACTATTTGTGTTCATCAAAAGCTTGAGAATAATACCAATAGGAGACAAATCAATAACTACACAGACAATTTCGGTAAAAGAAATGCCAAAGGAAAGGAACAAGAAAAAAGCTTGAGAATAATACCAATAGGAGACAAATCAATAACTACACAGACAATTTCGGTAAAAGAAATGCCAAAGGAAAGGAACAAGACAAAAAGCCTTTTCCAAGATAAGCCGCATGAAGTACGAGTTAAGAGACCAGCAGAAGGAAAATGCGAGGAGATAAGAGCATTAGAGACAGAGAAGATTATGGTAAAAACATTTGCACAATGGATTGGCTACATGGTGAAAGGAGGGAGGGAGGGATGGGGTGGTATAGGCTTCAGGAAAAGGGTAGGTGAGAGGGAGGGAGATAAAGAGAGAGAGGGAGAGAGAGAGAGAGGTTGAAAGGGAGGGAAAGGAAGAGAGAAGAGTGATAAGCTTTAGCAGTGTAGTAGGAAGGAGAGAGTGGATCGGTAGGCTTTGGGAGGAAATAAGAGGGGGAGTAGAGAGAGGGAGGGTTAGAAAGGGGATTCATAGGGTTGGAAGAGGAATTCGTAGCTGGAGAGGGAGGACGAAGAGTGGGGGTGTAAAGGAGGAAGGAGAATAGGAGGGAGAGAGGGAGGGGGGATAAATAATTATTTGAGCTGAGCCTTGTTATTCCCATGAGGGTCTCCCGAGCTCGAAGGACCACAGGGAGAAGAAGAGGGGAAGTAAATACGAGACCAATAGAGGGGGTGAGGGGATCCCCCTCCCCCTCCCAGACCAATAGAGGGATAAATACTAAGCGGGAAAAGGGAGGGATTTGGGATATCATACCAAAAAGGGTGGGGAAGAGGAAAATGGATTAGGAGAAACGGGGAAGGTATAGTATGAACAGAGGGAAAGAAAGGGATAAAAATCAAACCAAGAGAAGAAGGCAACGGGAAATATCGGGTGCGAGAAGAGCAGAAGAGGGGATAAATCCCTCATCAGCGCACAATAAATTGTTACTGTAGCTCGTGGGCAAAATTAATAGCAAAAGAGAGAATATCAAGGAATTGAATTTACTTGATAAAGCACTAGGCATGTTCCAGTTCCCACACAAAATAAATATGTGACGGAGGGTGACTCAAAAACTGAAAGACAAGCCAGAGTGAAGGGTGACTCAAAAACTGAAAGACAAGCTAGAGTGAACATTCTAGCGCCTTCCCCTCACAGAAACTTGAAATATAACTCAGAAATGTAGAAATATTAACCTAGAGTTACAATAACTCTGGGCTAGGCTCGAGGGGTCAGAAGACTCATTAATAACACCCAGCGAACCTCTCATAGAGCAGCTAGTAGCTAGAGCACCACACTCGTAAAGTTTATTATGTACTACAGGGTGTAACCTTGTGACTGAAATCAGTCAAGAAACCATTTAGGAGTTTATGTATTTGAAAGGGCGATTGGAAATTCAATACTCTCTTGAACAATTTCTAGCGTCCAACAATCTAACGAAAAGAGTAGGAATAAAAAGAAAACCAGAAAATCTGACAACTCTTGACGATATTGAACAAATTAAACCCAAGATTTCTAATAGACCTCCTGAAATGGCCTCCGAAAACGGACTATCTCATGGAAATTTTCAGCGATGAATGATACTAATGAAATTTATTAGCATCAATTTCTACAATCTGTAATGAGAGAACACGAGAACTGGATGTACACTAGCAAACACTTCCCAAAATCCTGAAAAACCACCCTCAAGAAGCAATCAGCAATCAGTCAACCGCAGAACCCTGTGTACCGCATAAAATATGAGTAGTTATGATTGAGCAGCGAACGGTGTCAGGTTTTGAGTACTTTACTACACACACAAATTACTACAGCATTCTTTACGACTGACTCAGCGATAGGAGTTTCAAGTTCACCATAAATCAACGCTTAGGGGTCGTGGCTTGTGGACTACTTTGAATCGACCAAGCTGTACGCATGAAGAGGAAACATTCGGTGCTATGAATTCTGAAGAACTGGTGAATTTAGATGAAATAAACACTAGCAACTTAGTTGAGGAAGTGAAAGCATCATAATAAATAAAATTTAATGGACCATCCAGAAGCCGACAGAACATAGTTACAAAGAAAGTTTAAGCTTCCAAAATTTTTGCAAAGCAGTAGAAACAAACGAGGAAAAAGATCTTCTCAAAATTAATGAATAAATGTCCTCAAAAATAATAAGATATCCTTTATGTGATGAACTTTTGCCAAATTTCATCCAAATCAGAGTTATGAAACAAACTGCGCAGAACCCTGTGTACCGCATAAAATATGAGTAGTTATGATTGAGCAGCGAACGGTGTCAGGTTTTGAGTACTTTACTACACACACACAAATTACTACAGCATTCTTTACGACTGACTCAGCGATTGGAGATTGGAGTTTCAAGTTCACCATAAATCAACGGTTAGGGGTCGTGGCTTGTGGACTACTTTGAATCGACCTAGCTATACGCATGAAGATGAAACATTCGGTGCTATAAATTCTGAAGAACTGGAGAATTTAGATGAAATAAACACTAGCAACTTGGTTGAGGAAGTGAAAGCATCATATGAAATTCAATGGACCATCCAGAAGCCGACAGAACATATTATGTAGTTACAAAGAAAGTTTAAGCTTCCAAAAATTTTTGCAAAGCAGTAGAAACAAACGAGGAAAAAGATCTTCTCAGAAGATCGTTCGAAGTGAAATCACTGGAATCTTTCAAACAAGGTATCCTGAGAAAACCCAGTGTACTGGTACAAAGCTTGGAACACACAAACAAAAGAGCAATAAAATTGTTAAATATCAAAACCAAGAACCGCTCGATTTCGCAACTTATCAAATATGACCTAAACAATTCTCGACTGTCAGCACCCTAAGCAGAATCATACTTTAAAGAGATAACTCCTGGCGAACAACCTTCAAACAGAAAGGTCTTCGAGAGGATAAAAATCAGCAAACTTCAAGAAACTCATTAATTTTTTTTCAAGTACCTCGGTAATAAACATAAACAGAAAGGTCTTCGAGAGGATAAAAATCAGCAAACTTCAAGAAACTCATTAATTTTTTTCAAGTACCTCGGTAATAAACATAAAAAGGAAGGAAAAGAGATAAACCAATTACTCCTAGTTCTTACCAACATGGAGAATAAACCAGTAGGTAAACCATTAGGAATTGAAATGCCTTCAAATATAACCCTAACAATTCTCGTAACAAGGAAGGTAAAAGAAGGTCTCACTGATGTAGGTAATCTAAAATAGAATTACAATAGCGTTCTATGAACGAATACCCAAACCATTAAAAATAGTCGTATTCTTAATTGTCAACAATGTTACAAGTATGTTAAAGTCTGTAAGAACATTACCTAAGGTCATGGACAGAGATGATACCAAGTATACTATCCATCTAAAATTACCAACAATGGGAATGCTGTAGTAGGAGACGTTATCAGAGGATTACTAGAAGTCCTAGGCCAGGTCATTCCATGTCCATGGCATTCTGGGTCTCACACATGACCTTGAAACTCCATGCTGACAGCTGATGGCACTAAACTCTTCCACAGTAGTCATGAAGAAGTCTAGAGTACGGACAAGAAGCTAAGTAGGAAACACCTGACATAGCCCCGTGAGATAATTCAGCCAATTAGAAGGAAAGTCAGAGAGCGGAATAAAAGAGGGTTCGTACCTTCGTACACATGAAACTTCGAAGTGGTTCAATGGGTTTGGTAGGTATTGACCAATACCGAACAAAATGAGTAACATGTCGTAGGAAACACCTGACATAGCCCCGTGAGATAATTCAGCCAATTAGAAGGAAAGTCAGAGAGCGGAATAAAAGAGGGTTCGTACCTTCTACACATGAAACTTCAAAGTGGTTCAATGGGTTTGGTAGGTATTGACCAATACCGAACAAAATGAGTAACATGTGAAGATGGTAGTGGCGAGAACAGGTGTTTTGTGCTTCATCACTTATATCAGTAGGTTCTAATAGCCGAATTAAAACTAAAATAATAGAAGTACTGTGACGTACTGTCAAGATGGTAGTGGCGAGAACAGGTGTTTTGTGCTTCATCACTTATATCAGTAGGTTCTAATACCCGAATTAAAACTAAAATAATGGAAGTACTGTGGCGTAGAGAGGGGCACAAACAGCACAAAAACTTCCATTATTTCAAAGTCTTCTTACAGTTCTTACTTACACCTTGTTTCGCCAATTTTGCACACTCTTCCGGCTAATCCTGACATCTGGCATTCTTTTTCACATGCTAAATGTTTAAAATAACGAGATTCACATCTTTTACTGAAATATTGAAAAATTTCCAACAGACAAAGAAAATTAAGGTTGAAGCAAGCAAAAAAGTGCTCATTTACTTACCTGTCCACTGTTCGTACCCAAATGAAGAAATTTTTCACCAAATGAATAATTGGGAAGCTTACTCACCTGAAACAGATAAAAGTAAATTCAATTAAAAAATACAGAAATTAACTAAATGGGAATTGAATTTGAATTATAAAAGAGTCAACTTTTCAACTTCTCTGTCAAGTTAATGGTAATGGAATGAAACAATTGAAATAAACGTTTTCAAATTAAGAAGCTGAAGAAAAAACTCAGTTTAATTAAGGAGCAGGAAAAGAAGAATGAACTAAAGTTGACTCACAAACAGCACAAAAACTTCCATTATTTCAAAGTCTTCTTACAGTTCTTACTTACACCTTGTTTCGCCAATTTTGCACACTCTTCCGAGTAATCCTGACATCTGGCATTCTTTCACATGCTAAATGTTTAAAAAAACGAGATGCACATCTTTTACTGAAATATTGAAAAATTTCCAGCAGACAAAGAAAATTAAGGTTTGAAGCAAGCAAAAAAGTGCTCATTTACCTGTCCTCTGTTCGTACCCAAATGAAGAATTTTTTTCCCACTCACGAGTTCCCTCTTACCAGGCTTAATTCCAATAATTCCTTTCTATTTCCGAGTCCTTACTAAATGTCTTTCCTTATTACCGCATTCAATTCTCACTTTCTTCGCGAGATTTTTTACACGAGAATCATGAGATCCACTCTTCGCAGTATCCTAAGATAAACCAATTACTCCTAGTTCTTACCAACATGGAGAATAAACCAGTAGGTAAACCATTAGGAATTGAAATGCCTTCAAATATAACGCTAAGAATTCTCGTAACAAGGAAGGTAAAAGAAGGTCTCACTGATGTAGGTAATCTAAAATAGAATTACAATAGCGTTCTATAAACGAATACCCAAACCATTAAAAATAGTCGTATGAGCCTTAATTGTCAACAATGTTACAAGTATGTTAAAGTCAGTAAAACATTACCTAAGGTCATGGGCATAGATGAGACCAAGTATACTATCCATCTAAAACTTAAAACAATGGAAATGCTGTAGTAGGAGACGTTATCAGAAGATTACTAGAAGTCCTAGGCCAGGTCATTCCATGTCCATGGCATTCTGGGTCTCCCACATGACCTTGAAACTCCATGCTGACAGCTGATGGCACTAAACTCTTCCACAGTAGTCATGAAGAAGTCTGCAGTACGGACAAGAAGCTAAGTAGGAAACACCTGACATAGCCCCGTGAGATAATTCAGCCAATTAGAAGGAAAGTCAGAGAGCGGAATAAAAGAGGGTTCGTACCTTCTACACATGAAACTTCAAAGTGGTTCAATGGGTTTGGTAGGTATTGACCAATACCGAACAAAATGAGTAACATGTGAAGATGGTAGTGGCGAGAACAGGTGTTTTGTGCTTCATCACTTATATCAGTAGGTTCTAATACCCGAATTAAAACTAAAATAATAGAAGTACTGTGGCGTACGAGAGGGGCACAAACAGCACAAAAACAACTTCCATTATTTCAAAGTCTTCTTACAGTTCTTCTTACACCTTGTTTCGCCAATTTTGCACACTCTTCCGGCTAATCCTGACATCTGGCATTTTTTCACATGCTAAATGTTTAAAAAAACGAGATGCACATCTTTTACTGAAATATTGAAAAATTTCCAGCAGACAAAGAAAATTAAGGTTGAAGCAAGCAAAAAAGTGCTCATTTACCTGTCCACTGTTCGTACCCGAATGAAGAAATTTTTCACCAAATGAATAATTGGGAAGCTTTTAAAACTCACCTGAAACAGATAAAAGTAAATTCAATTAAAAATACAGAAATTAACTAAATGGGAATTGAATTTGAATTTAAAACAGTCAACTTTTCAACTTCTCTGTCAAGTTAATGGTAATGGAATGGAACAATTGAAATAAACGTTTTCAAATTAAGAAGCTGAAGAAAAAACTCAGTTTAATTAAGGAGCAGGAAAAAAGAATGAACTATTTAGCAAAAAACTGGTTTTCCTCAAGACAAGATAATGGAGATCGTTAAATTGGAACCATAAATTTGAAAATTCGGAGAAACCGGCAAAGCGTTTAAAACAAAACTTGAGATGTATCAGGTCGTGATGAATGGACGCTCATATTCAAAAAAAGTTCTCTTTTCCTTTGGAGAACTAAGATATAGCGTCTTTTACGTTTGGTGATGGATACCATATTCGAAATAATTTCCTTTGGAGAAGTAAGATATCGCGTCCTTTACTTTTGGTGATACTTCATATTCGAAATAACTGATCATACATGTAGGTATTTCATATTTTTACGATTCAAAAATCTGATGGAGACTTTAAATTCGAAACATATTCGGTGTCTTTATGATTTAAGATCTTATCTTCGCTTTGGTTAGACAGGCGGAATATATCTCAAGCTACCAGCATGATATTCCGAGGTATGTATGTTAAGGCGGTCTCTTCCTGATCCCTTATGTGCCGCGTCCATTTTAGTTTAGAACTATTGCACTCCCTTTATAACATCCGAGGTAACTCCGAAGTTGTACCAGTTAGAAATTAAATTCGAAACATATTCGGTGTCTTTATGATTTAAGATCTTATCTTCGCTTTGGTTAGACAGGCGGAATATATCTCAAGCTACCAGTAAGATATTCCGAGATATGCATGTTAAGGCGGTCTCTTCCTGATCCCTTAGGTGCCGCGTCCATTTTAGTTTAGGACTATTGCACTACCTTTACAACATCCGAGGTAACTCCAGTTAGAAAAAAGTACTCGAACATATTAAACATGGAACTGAAATTCAAAGATCTCTGAGACTTCAACTTCTCAGTTTGTAGGACCCGAAAACGAAAAAAAACTGTTTTTGGTTAGACAGGCGGAATATATCTCAAGCTACCAGCATGATATTCCGAGGTATGTATGTTAAGGCGGTCTCTTCCTGATCCCTTATCGTCCATTTTAGTTTAGGACTATTGCACTACCTTTACAACATCCGAGGTAACTCCGAAGTTGTACCAGTTAGAAGAAAGTACTCGAACATATCAAACATGGAACTGAAATTCAAAGATCTCTGAGACTTCAACTTCTCAGTTTGTAGGACCCGAAAACGAAAAAAACTGTTGCAAATTAGTTTGTCCTTGCTCAATGTGAATGAATAGTGAAGATCACAGCATACCCCCCCCCATCTCCCAAACACATACCACAAGTCATCGAAGTACAACACAACTAACCCTTAACCCAACTCTGAACCCATCAGCATAAGTTCGTACTTACTAATCTCTAACGGTTTTTAACCCTGAAGGCAAAAAAACCGCGGTTCCGAGCACTTTGAGCTGGATGACTGACAAGACAAACAAATTCAGTACATTTCTCATTAGGGCTGCCAACGAAACAATCCAAGATTCTGACTTCCAGGTCTTGTAATATAAACATGTTTACTTTAAATTCTAAAGCAAAAGGTAAAAACATCTTGAGCTGGATGACTGACAAGACAAACAAATTCAGTACATTTCTCATTAGGGCTGCCAACGAAACAATCCAAGATTCTGACTTCCAGGTTTTGTAATATAAACATGTTTACTTTGAATTCTAAAGCAAAAGGTAAAAACATCCATAGCAAAGCAGAAAAGTGAATGCGATCATGAACGAGATCCTCAAATCGTTTTTTGTCCTCTCTCCCTGAACTGTTCTCCTAATACACCTATTAGTATTCGTAGGCAAGTCCAGCATGCAAAAGACAAAAAGTAATATTTGAAAAGGGCTCTAGCAGTCTAGCACCTCAAAAATTTAATCTAAGGGCATTTTTTTTTTAGTACTTTTTGTTTATTTATTTACAAATTAACAATCGCAGAAAATTAATAAATGAAATACATAATATTAGACAAAGAGAAAGAAAGGTATGTTCATTAATTTTGTTTGAGAAAGAAATATAACAAGTGTAAGTGGAGTCCAATGTCTGAAGACAACACTTCAGTACTTTTTGTTTATTTATTTACAAATTAACAATCGCAGAAAATTAATAAATGAAATACATAATATTAGACAAAGAGAAATTAAAATTACTGCCAGAGTACTCCTTCAATATTCAGATGTTGCCAAACTGACCGAGATTTTCTGGTCTAAGTTAAAAGACACGTCAGCACTGAAATTAAACCCTTTTGGATTTCGACCCGAAAAACTCTCCTTAGTGTCTAAACTGCCATATTCTTGAAATAACTGGAAAATGAATTGTCCTGGATCACCTACATTACATTTCACAAATTCAATTCCAGTGTCCACGCCTTTAGTTACTTGAATCACTCTTACAATATTCAACATGAAGTAGGAGTATTAGACCTGCCATTTTTCCTTCGCAGTGAAATTACTGCCAGAGTACTCCTTCAATATTCAGATGTTGCCAAACTGACCGAGATTTTCTGGTCCAAGTTAAAAGACACGTCAGCAAAGAAGGATATCTTTGACTGAAATTAAACCCTTTTGGATTTCGACCCGAAAAACTCGACTTAGTGTCTAAACTGCCATATTCTTGAAATAACTGGAAAATGAATTGTTCTGTATCACCTACATCACATCTCACAAATTCAATTCCAGTGTCCATGCCTTTAGTTACTTGAATCACTCTTACAATATTCAACATGAAGTAGGAGTAGTAATAAAATTACTGCCAGAGTACTCCTTCAATATTCAGATGTTGCCAAACTGACCGAGATTTTCTGGTCTAAGTTAAAAGACACGTCAGCAAAGAAGGATATTTTTGACTGAAATTAAACCCTTTTGGATTTCGACCCGAAAAACTCTCCTTAGTGTCTAAACTGCCATATTCTTGAAATAACTGGAAAATGAATTGTCCTGGATCACCTACATTACATTTCACATATTCAATTCCAGTGTCCACGCCTTTAGTTACTTGATGTTTTGTCTCACTAAAAACGTTCTAGGATCTTCAGTGGAAGCAGTCTAAAAATGGGGACCAAATCAGTGTCTAACGTACCACCTTGTAGGTATAAAATTATGAATGATCCAAATATGATCCAATACACACTGAATATTTACGCAATAGTCGAATTTATGATATCACAGAGAATAAAGAGCGTCTACTGAACGATAGAATTGAACAATGTTTTGATGTGTGTATCTAGAGATTCAAAATTGTTTTGTCTCACTAAAAACGTTCTAGGATCTTCAGTGGAAGCAGTCTAAAAATGGGGACCAAATCAGTGTCGAACGTACCACCTTGTAGGTATAAAATTATGAATGATCCAAATATGATCCAATACACACTGAATATTTACGTGTTAATGATGATTTAGTTTAAATGCATCGCTCCATTTCTCAATCGAGGCGCTTCAAGTCTTATCAATAATGTTTTGTCTCACTAAAAACGTTCTAGGATCTTCAGTGGAAGCAGTCTAAAAATGGGGACCAAATCAGTGTCTAACGTACCACCTTGTGTAGGTATAAAATTATGAATGATCCAAATATGATCCAATACACACTGAATATTTACGTGTTAATGATTTAGTTTAAATGCATCGCTCCATTTCTCAATCGAGGCGCTTCAAGTCTTATCAATAGAAAAACTTGAAAAAAATATTGATTTGCGCAATCAATCCGTCTATTCTTCCCAATCAAATGATAACTATTTATTGCGTTTTTAATTATTTCGTTCTTAGAAAAAATTCTAAGGAATGTGAGAAGAGCAATAAAAACAAAGGAGATTAAGTTATTATCGGAACCTGGGGAGAGTTTTGGTCTTAAAATAGACGGATGAGTACTGGCATTATCAGTGAGAGAAACAAGCTACTTGCTCATAAGAACAGGATTATCATTATGTAAACTAGTGATCAGAGTGCGTTTTACAAGTGGTTTTGATATTACAGGTTTATTAAATTAATTAGCTGATGTATAGGCATAAGTGCCATAACTACTACGAGAAGAAGGTCTTGGGAAAAAACTAGTGATCAGAGTGCGTTTTACAAGTGGTTTTGATATTACAGGTTTATTAAATTAATTAGCTGATGTATAGGCATAAGTGGCATACTACGAGATGAAGGTCTTGGGAAAATGAGAGTCGATGGTTAACTAGTGATCAGAGTGCGTTTTACAAGTGGTTTTGATATTACAGGTTTATTAAATTAATTAGCTGATGTATAGGCATAAGTGGCATAACTACTACGAGATGGTCTTGGGAAACTGAGAGTCGATGGTCCAGTGTCCAAGTAGATTTGTAGAAAAGTAGATGAGCTCAGGAAGAATCAGCATTTAGCGTCAGTCTCTTCATGTCTTCTAGATTATTTACAAGATTTACATCATTCCTCAATAACTTCAATATCGTCATATGAGACATATCAATATCGCTGTTCACATTTACCTACATATTGTGACTCACTGATGAAATGACACATACAAAATCCCACTCACGAGTTCCCTCTTACCAGGCTTAATTCCAATAATTCCTTTCTATTTCCGAGTCCTTACTAAATGTCTTTCCTTATTACCGAATCCAATTCTCACTTTCTTCGCGAGATTTTTTACACGAGAATCATGAGATCTACTCTTCGCAGTATCCTGATTTGGCACTCAACAAATGCCTCACCACGTCGTCACGACAGACAGCCAAGTAAGTCTGTTTCAAAGGCCAAAGGTCAAATCATTTCCGTGTTCACCTGGAGACTGTATCGAAGAGACCTTTCTGTTTCCTCAATTCTTTATCAGCCCCACGCCCTGTTATCAGGCCCTACCTTGCTCCAAGCCGGGTCCGTATACGTCTCAGGGACAAGGTTGTCCATTATCTCGACTTCCCATTCGAGGGTCTGTTTGATTTCCGGGAACTTTGGACTCTTTGTGGGGAACATCTTTTGGTCAACAAACACGACAGGGACTGACGGGAAGTTTTGCTCTGTTTCAATGAGAAATGGTTCAATGGTTTAAGGCTTTAATGACAGGATTCTCATAGGGTGAGCTCTTCCACCCAACCTCTTAGGGATTGCTTCGTTACACGGACAACGTCTGACTACTGTTGCTTGCCGTAGTTGCCGCTCAAAAAGGCAAATCCTTACATTAGCGAAACTGCCCTGAATACCGAAACTACCCTGAGTGGCAAAGAAAATCCACAAACCTCAAACGAACTATGAACAGTATCACACACACAACCGCACCTGGCATTCCATATGAAATAATATAGCGACCCGTGATGTTGAATCAGATTAAATGAGCCACTTTTTCATACTTATTGGTATTAACTTCAACTGCCTTCAGCCAGAGGTAATTTGCTAACATGTCATTAAAGCATTAAAGAAACATTTACAAGAGCCTTGTTCCCGTACACTTAAAAGAAACATACAGGTATACAACCAAAACATTTAAGAAAAATACTTAACACAATCATGGAAAACACAAATGACGACTTCCCATTCGATGGTCTGTTTGATTTCCGGGAACTTTTGACTCTTTGTGGGGAACATCTTTTGGTCAACAAACACGACAGGGACAGAGGGGACTTTCTGTACTGTTTTAATGAGAAGTGGTTCAATGGTTCTCTCAGGGATTACTTCTTTACATGGACAATGTCTGATTACTGCATTTAAAACTCAAAGGTCAAAACTTCACATTAGCATGACGTATGATGGGCCAACTGATACCAATCCACAAACCTCAAACAAACTATGAACAGTATCAACAAACACACACAACCGCACCTGGCATTCCATGTGCAATAATAGCGACCCGTGTTGAACCAGATTAAATGAGCCACTTTTCCATACTTATTGGTATTAACTTCAATTGCCTTCAGCCAGAGGTAATTTGCTAACATGTCATTAAAGCATTTAAGATACATTTACAAGTGCCTTGTTCCCGTACACGAAAGAGAAACATACAGGTATACAACCGAAATATTTAAGAAAAATACTTAAATACAATCATGGAAAACACAAATGGATAACAAATTTTTACATGCAATGTGTAATCACAACGAAGTCGATATTGTAAGGAACATTGCCAAAGTTTCAACAACACGTTGGTGGAAGAAATAACCTTGTGAACCGCATGTTGAGCTAAAAAGGACTTTTAGACCATCAACTGATATAAAACAGATTTACAGATTCCAAAATCAGATTGTAAACCTAGAAAACGTCTCAAATCAGACTGTCGATCTGCCCGTCAACGTCACCCAGAAAAGCTTTTCCCAAGCACATTTGATGTAAACATCGAGTAACGTAACGTGCACCACTCTGCAGCATGACACGTGCAACTGTGCAGCGTGCCACGTGCAAAAACATCTCGATTCCTTATTTTCACAGTCACTCCTACGAACCAACTCGCACACAAGGGGCTAAAACTCATCATCATTAAAGATGACAGCCCGGAGAGCAGCTCTCTTGCTTCGTTTATCTTGTGTGAAATAAAAAACACAAATTCACAATACTAATAATAATTACCATTTACACCGCAACACATTGGTGCGTGAGAAGATGTCACGACACGAAAGAACTTCATCGTGTAAACAAAACAATTCACAATTCAAGATGTGCACACAAGCCAACACATTGGTGCGTGAGAAGATGTCACGACACGAAAGAACTTCATCGTGTAAACAAAACAATTCACAATTCAAGATGTGCACACAAACACACACAAGCGAGCACATCTGGTGAATGAAGGAGATGATGGTGTAGAAACGGAACAAAAAACTAACCTAGAGCATTCCTTGTCAAACGAACTCTCCAGGTTTGCAAACAAAAAGGTGGAGATTCAAGACAAGGGATATAACAAAAATAAGGATTAGCGTTGAGAATGGTACACTGAACCATTTGAAGATTGAAGACAAGGGGTATAACAAAGACATGGCTTAGCGTTGGAACACTGTACCATTTGTAGCACTAGACTTATCGGTTATCGGTAGTCCTAGAAATACTACGAAGTATGCTAAGTAGAGACCAATGAAGTATGCTGCTGCAGAGTAGAGATTTGGATTAAAAATGATATTGCGTGTCAGTAGGCAAGGGGAGTCCTGTTACAAGAAATACTACGAAGCGTGGAGTCTTAACAAAAGGAAATGACAAAGAGATAGATTAGAAAGAAACTGTTACGGACAAAGATGGATTGGTCGAAAATGCCAAAACAATTGGGAAAGTATCGTAGCAAGACGGATTAGATCGCAATGACCTTACCACGGTTTGGATCAGAGCAGATTCACACATGAGTGACAAACGTAACAGCACTCAAGATACAGTTCACAATGGAGGTCATAAGATTGGCCTAGGGGTGAAGTGAAGCGTATAACAAGCGTGAAAGAAGAAACACTGAGGCAAATACACCGAAGTCCTTGCTGAGTCTCGAAATTTTGTGAGGAAAGACAAAAAACGAGACGGAGACAAAATTTCTTCAAAGAAACGACAATGACGACGGAAGTAAAGTCAAAACAAATTAAATAAATCACAAAATATTGTGCAAAATTTAATATGTTTCCATTTGAATAGTCGAATTTATGATATCACAGAGAATAAAGAGCGTCTACTGAACGATAGAATTGAACAATGTTTTGATGTGTATATCTAGAGATTCAAAATTGTTTTGTCTCACTAAAAACGTTCTAGGATCTTCAGTGGAAGCAGTCTAAAAATGGGGACCAAATCAGTGTCTAACGTACCACCTTGTAGGTATAAAATTATGAATGATCCAAATATGATCCAATACACACTGAATATTTACGTGTTAATGATGATTTAGTTTAAATGCATCGCTCCATTTCTCAATCGAGGCGCTTCAAGTCTTATCAATAAAAAAACTTGAAAAAAATATTGATTTGCGCAATCAATCCGTCTATTCTTCCCAATCAAATGATAACTATTTATTGCGTTTTTAATTATTTCGTAAAAGTTGAAAAAAAAAAAACCCGAAAAAAAAAAAAAAAAAAAATACAAGCAAGTAAGATCAAAATGCAAAATAGGGTAGTCGTCCGAAAGTCAACCTGCACCCGACACCCAGACCCACACCAACTTGTATCTTTTACTTTCCCGATTTTCACAATTTTCCCCCTTCATTCGTATATTTCTGCATAGCAGACGACACAAGAGGGACGCGGGTGGTGGCGGGGTTGAAATAATCCCCCAGCATTACGTAATATTATTATATTTCAACCAATCATCATCATTCCCCGAGTACAATCAAAAGATTGATATTATCACAGATGGGTGAGCAGAAGAGGGAGACGAGAACACTTCAAAGGTCCTCACTCCTCACGCACCACCGTAGAAGTAAACGTAAATGTCACAAGAGTTCCTGAACCGTCATAATGGGCATATTGAGGGTTTGGTTGAAATAATTAAAAATCCAAGTATCGGGGGAGGGAAACGAAATCAATCTTCTTGAGAAAAAACTCGAGATTTAAAAAATAATAAATAACATTATATCAAGTAAAAAAAAAAAAAA
>NW_007378610.1:82347-97371 GCF_000475195.1 Diaphorina citri | reverse complement strand
GGAATCGAACCCGCGACCTAGAGCCCTAAAGGCAGGCACTACCTTCCAAGCTAAGTATACCTACTTTCAAGATGAGTTGAGGGATTTACGGGGATAAAACAGTTAGGTATTTTATTATTTTCTAAGTCACACAGTATGCACACAATTTGTTTCTAAGTCACCCAGTATGTATTTGAGATGCATCGTTGGATGAGGAAATACTTTACACGTGTCATAGTATTATTAGATTAATTACTTATTGTGTCATCCTGTAATACCTATCTCCAGCCTGGTATCACACCGGTCTAGCATGCAGGAGGTCCGGGTTCGACTACCGGGTTGTCAAGAATACTGAAAGTAACGTGAAATATCTACCTACTTAACTACCATTCAATAGCGCCTCCAGCCTGGTATCACACCGGTCTAGCATGCAGGAGGTCCGGGTTCGACTACCGGGTTGTCAAGAATACTGAAAGTAACGTGAAATAGGTATCTATCTACTTAACTACCATTCAATAGCGCATGGCGCTTCAAAAATATGCCTAACCGAACATAGCCATATGTAGGAATAGGTTTAGTAATCCAATGCAATAGCGCATGGCGCTTCAAAAATATGCCTAACCGAACATAGCCATAAGTAGGAATAGGTTTAGGAATCCAATGAATAGATCAATAGCGCATGGCGCTTCAAAAATATGCCTAACCGAACATAGCCATAAGTAGGAATAGGTTTAGGAATCCAATGAATAGATTTTTTTTCGAATCCAACGAATCCGGATTCGATGGATTCAAGTACTTATTCGGATTCGATGGATTCAAGTACTTATTCGGATTCGATGGATTCAAGTACTTATCCGGATTCGATGGATTCAAGTACTTATTCGGATTCGATGGATTCAAGTACTTATCCGGATTCGATGGATTCAAGTACTTATTCGGATTCGATGGATTCAAGTACTTATCCGGATTCGATGGATTCAAGTACTTATTCGGATTCGATGGATTCAAGTACTTATCCGGATTCGATGGATTCTTTTTTTGTTTTTTTTTTTTTTTTTTTTTTTTTTTTTTTTTTTTTTTTTTTTTAAGAGGTTTGACAGAGGGAACTTTAACTGCTATGGTCTTATCGTCCCGAAATCGAGGAGAGAAGGAAGACAGGATAGGAGAAAGCCAGCCGTTCCGAGAACGAACATTATCCCATCAGGATAAAATCCGCCCCGGGCGGGAATCGAACCCGCGGCCTAGCGCTTACAAGGCAGACGCACTGCACTACCAACTAAGCTAACTAGGCTGGCCACAGATTTAATTTAATTCAAGCCAGAATGCTCGACATTCACTACACCAGAGTTGTGCAGGGCCGCTACACAGGCTTTGATTTCAAGATCAACTGTCTTCCTACAAGAGAACTTGTCCCAATATCTCCGTTTTATTATTAGATGTATGGCCTCCGACTATTTTATTTTCATTCTAACCTCCTAAATGAAAGGTGAGTAGGTGTCATTAGTAAGAAAAATAGAGAAAGTAGAACGTTAGCCCTTTTTGTTCGATATCTCGGTTAGGAAGCATTTTAGGGCATATATATAATATGTTCATATTCAATACAAGACGAACTCATGGATCTATGGTTTGAATATTCTAAAAAAAATTCCGACCACCGTGTATATGCAGATAGGTGGCAAAGTATAGAAAATATTGAATTCCCCCCAGTTGTGTGTGTGTGTGTGTGTGTGTGTGTGTGTGTGTGTGTGTGTGTGTGTGTGTGTGTGTGTGTGTGTGTGTGTGTGTGTGTGTGTGTGTGTGTGTGTGTGTGTGTGTGTGTGTGTGTGTGTGTGTGTGTGTGTGTGTGTGTGTGTGTGTGTGTGTGTGTGTGTGTGTGTGTGTGTGTGTGTGTGTGTGTGTGTGTGTGTGTGTGTGTGTGTGTGTGTGTGTGTGTGTGTGTGTGTGTGTGTGTGTGTGTGTGTGTGTGTGTGTGTGTGTGTGTGTGTGTGTGTGTGTGTGTGTGTGTGTGTGTGTGTGTGTTTTTCTTATTAGTAAGTACTTGCTCTCTTTAAAAAGTCAAGTCCTTTTTCACCCAAGTATAGGAGGTGAATATATTCCTTTCGGAAAACTAACCACTAGGAAATTGACCTTCAATCAGTTTCTATTAGAGCAGTGGTCAATTTTCCGAAAGGAAAAAACACCTACGGTATGTACTCGTACAAACATAATCTATTCTTTTAGAGTTCCGTTTTTTGTGCAACAGAACTCGTGTAAAACCGGCGTAATTTAAATATCACCTCGGTAGACTCCGAGTTGCATTGTTGAATGTTGATACTGATAGCTTCCCATCAGTTGATAAACATTGTGCTGTCAGTATAGACGGGAACATACATACATAGCTCTGATAACGCGGAACTTCTAGCATTGTATTTAGTGTTCAATATTTTCAATAATCTTTCTCCGAGTTGCATTGTTGAATGTTGATACTGATAGCTTCCCATCAGTTGATAAACATTGTGCTGTCAGTATAGACGGGAACATACATAGCTCTGATAACGCGGAACTTCTAGCATTGTATTTAGTGTTCAATATTTTCAATAATCTTGTCATTTGATTTCGACTATTCGTGTGTGTTTGTGAATTGTGTCTTCGAGGTGGGATACGTTTTTGAGTTGGTCATTATAGTTACCAACCTACCTATACCTTCCCTGGGTATCCACATAACCTACCCACCCCAGTTTAGCAAATAGGTAAGTACTAAGGAATTTTTTCAAGTATAGGTACTTGAAAACAAGTAGGTACTGGTTTAGTGAACTGTGGAATTCACCCAGAATAAAGGCCGTCGAAGGTCTTATTCCCAAGAATGCCTTTTCGGTCACAGTCTCAAACACTCAAAGCCATGCTCAGCGGTATGACAATAAAATGAGATTGTAGACCCCAGTCTTCTGTGGGAAGGTATGTATACGTACTTAATTTATTACCTAGGTAGGTATACAACTGGAGACAAACTGACAAGAAACGTCGACCCCGCTTGAGCGGGATTAAAGACGAAGTGAAAGAAGAAGAAGTAGGTATACAAGCCTTCACGTTTGCAAGCACATCCCTAAAACCCTACCTACAACATACCTAATACCTAGTACCTACTTACCTACCTTGTAGGTACCAGCATCATACATACAAATTATCTGCCTGCATTATTAGGTACCTGGGCAATTAAACATAACGAGACTGATTGGAATTACAATCACTCTCACTTTGAGATTTATATCAGGTTTGACCTTTACCTCAATCACTATTGTGATAAAGATGACGACTACGAATAATAAGAATGTGATAAGGACCTTTGTAACTTTTTTTCTCGGAGAGGAGGTAAGTTTTGAGGGCTTATTTCATTTGATTTCGACTATTCGTGTGTGTTTGTGAATTGTGTCTTCGAGGTGGGATACGTTTTTGAGTTGGTCATTATAGTTACCCATCTACCTATACCTTCCCTGGGTATCCACATTACCTACCCACCTCAGTTTAGCAAATAGGTAAGTACTAAGGAATTTTTTCAAGTACCTATAGGTACCTTCCCTGGGTATCCACATTACCTACCCACCTCAGTTTAGCAAATAGGTAAGTACTAAGGAATTTTTTCAAACAAGTAGGTACTGGTTTAGTGAACTTTACTGTGGAATTCACCCAGAATAAAGGCCGTCGAAGGTCCTATTCCCAAGAATGCCTTTTCGGACATAGTCTCAAACACTCAAAGCCATGCTCAGCGGTAAAAGATAAGGTATGACAATAAAATGAGATTGTAGACCCCAGTCTTCTGTGGGAAGGTATGTATACCTACGTACTTCATTTATTACCTAGGTAGGTATACAAGTTTTTACGTTTGCAAGCACGTCCCTGGTTTAGCCTACTAAAACCCTACCTACAACGTACCTAATACCTAGTACCTACCTACGTTGTAGGTACCAGCATCATACATACAAATTATCTGCCTGCATTATTAGGTACCTGGGCAATTAAACATAACGAGACTGATTGGAATTACAATCACTCTCACTTTGAGATTTATATCAGGTTTGACCTTTACCTCAATCACTATTGTGATAAAGATGACGACTACGAATAATAAGAATGTGATAAGGACCTTTGTAACTTTTTTTCTCGGAGAGGAGGTAAGTTTTGAGGGCTTATCGTCTCAAAAGCGACAAGAGGAGGAAGATAAAATAGAACAGAGCCTGCCGTTCTGAGAACGAACATTTTCCGATCAGGATAAAATCGGCCTCAGGAAGGAATTGAACCCGCGGCCAAGCGCTTAGAAGGCAGACGCGCTAACAACCAAGCTAACTAGTCTGGCATAGGCAGGGCGAACTTTATCCCAAACAGATAAGGTTCTCCTGGGGCGAAAATTGAACCCCCGGCCTAGCGCTTACAAAGCAGGCGCGCTACTTGAATAATAAAAATGTGATAAGGACCTTTGTAACTTTTTTCTCGGAGAGGAGGTAACTTTTGAGAGCTTATCGTCTCCAAAGCGACAAGAGGAGGAAGATAAAATAGAACAAAGCCTGCCGTTCTGAGAACGAACATTTTCCGATCAGGATAAAATCCGCCTCGGGAAGGAATTGAACCCGCGGCCAAGCGCTTACAAGGCAGACGCGCTAACAACCAAGCTAACTAGTCTAGCATAGGCGGGGTGAACTTTATCCCATACAGATAAGGTTCTCCTGGGGTGAAAATTGAACCCCCGGCCTAGCGCTTACAAAGCAGGCGCGCTACTCTCCGAGCTAACTAGGTTGACTTCCAACGTCCCTGATTGTGATAAGAATGACGATTATTTCAAAACATACCTACATCATCCTACAACCTACATGGTAAGGTGGTTGGCTAACCATCCCATCCCATTATCATGTAGATAGTGTATGTCATACTATGATAGTACTCTCCGAGCTAACTAGGTTGACTTCCAACGTCCCTGATTGTGATAAGAATGACGATTATTTCAAAACATACCTACATCATCCTACATGGTAAGGTGGTTGGCTAACCATCCTATTATCATGTAGATAGTGTATGTCATACTATGATAGTGTATACTCGTATAGTGTAGGTATGTCATACACTAGGTATAGCTATCATTGTCAACAACACTATTGAAAATAATGGTTATTGCTTCACCATTAGGCCACTAATCAATCAGAGGGACTCCGATAGGTATACTTACAGTAGGTAGGTACCTACTTGTAATACATCCTGGTCTGTAGTAAAAAATCTGATCTGATAGAAAATCTGACGGGTTTTGAAAGTCATCGGATCAAGCCTTTATTGTAGACAAAAAGCCCCTTTGAAACTTAGAAACTGTGGGGGGCAAACGGCAAACAGCCTCAAAGGATGGGTTGAGCTTATATACGAATCTACGAAGCCTTTGATTTACATTCAAAAAGTTCAAAGAGTTATGACGTCAGATTTCACGTCAAAATGCGCAGAAACGCTTGCGCACAAACAAAGGAAGCGGAGGTAATGAATTCTGACGTCATCGCGCCTACGGGAGCGTATGCCGTGACGTCAAAGTTCACGATTTACCGGTATTTTTTAAATCGATTTATCTCGGGATCTAGGCTACGGGAGCGTATGCCGTGACGTCAAACTTCACGATTTACCGGTATTTTTTAAATCGATTTATCTCGGGATCTAGACCGTGACGTCAAAGTTCACGATTTACCGGTATTTTTTAAATCGATTTATCTCGGTATCTAGAAGTCGTAGAAGAAAAAGAAAAAAAGTCCGTTGGTCCTCATTTTTCCTGCTCTATGACTTTAAAACACCACCCAAGTAAGCACAACTGATCTATTGAGTATTTCAATCGAGTAGCGACCGGTGGTGGCATTACCAAAGTAAAAATAAGATTTATTGAATTTATACTCATAGAAAGAGTAAAAGACGAGTTATGCTGTGATATGCACAAGAATTGAAAAGAGACTGCTTATAGCAATAAATACATTTTGCTCTCGTTTCTTGGGATGGGGCACCTGTTGTTGATTTATCCGCACATTTTCGACACCTTATGAAGAGACTCTCAGCTTCAGAACAAAAAAAATCTCCCTCCTCTTTTCTATTGTCCGAGTCTCCCGGGAATCAAACCCAAGACCACTATAAATACTCCTCTCCTCTATTCCCCCAGGTATAGGTCCAGATGGTCACATAGCATTCAACGAGCCAGGATCTTCCCTCGCCTCTAGAACTCGACTGAAGACTCTAGCCCAGGAAACTTTAGAGGCCAATGCGAGGTTCTTTGATAATGACATTAAGAAAGTACCGAAGGAGGCGCTAACCGTTGGGGTCGGGACTGTCATGGACGCTCAGGAGGTGAGGATATGTTACGGGTTCGTAGATTTCTATGATAGTGTATAGTGTAGGTATGTCATACACTATAGCTATCATTGTCAACAACACTATTGAAAATAATGGTTATTGCTTCACCATTAGGCCACTAATCAATCAGACTAATCAGAGGGGCTCCGATAGGTATACTTACAGTAGGTAGGTACCTACTTGTCATACATCTTGGTCTGTAGTAAAAAATCTGATCTGATTATCTGATAGAAAATCTGACGGGTTTTGAAAGTCATCGGATCAAGCCTTTATTGTAGACAAAAAGCTCCTTTGAAACTTAGGTGTGGGGGCAAACAGCCTCAAAGGATGGGTTGAGCTTATATTAGAAGCCTTTAATTTACGTTCATCCGAAAGCGAACAGAGAAGGAGGACAGGAAAGGAGAATAAAGTTCGCCTCGGGTGGGAATCGAACCCACAACCTAGGGCTTACAAGACAGACTAGCTCTGATCTGATCGAAATAGGTATCTGAACATGTGTGTGGCTGGCATAGTTTGCTAGCTTACTAAAGCAAATTTTTACAGATTTTCTTTTCTTCTTTTTCAGCGCCTTTAAATCCGAATTTCTCAGAACTTCCTCCCCCTCCCACCTACAGCTCCTACTAAAATTCTATTCTAATATCCCTTCCCTCCACCATCTTCTATCATGAGACTGATAATCCTGGACGATGTTAGTAATGTTGCCGAATGGTCAGCGCGATATGTCCTCAAGAAAATCACCGACTTCAAGCCAGGTCCGGACAACTATTTCGTACTCGGGTTACCCACAGGTAAATCATAGCAACTAGTGCATCAGTCCAAATGGACTGAGGTCAATCCAAAATCATAGTACAAAATCTGTTTTGAACGGCACGACCACAAAATCTAAACCAAATTCGTACAGGGATACATTTGGAAAGCGCTCGCTGTCCACATATGGTTGACTCCCTCTTGAATCAATCAACGAATCCGCGAAATGGCCTTACAGTCTGAAACAAATCCCCACAGTTCAAATAGCCTTGAAAACAGCGATGATCACCTCGTTTAACGCAACTTATGCGCTGATTGACGTATGTAAATATTGTAAACTTAACAATGTTTTCGTGACGTAGGTAGGTGAAGTTAGTAAATTGTTGAGTGCAATCAGGACCATTGATGTTATTATAATGGTATTCATAGCTGTTTATTTTTACAGGTGGAACTCCGCTAGGCATGTACAAGAAGCTCATAGAATATCATCAGCAAGGCAAGATCTCGTTCAAATATGTCAAAACATTCAACATGGATGAGTATGTAGGTGAGTAATACCTATAGAGAGAAGAGTACTTAAAGCGTCCATCAGGTACAAAAAGCCATCTCAAAGCCATACTCAAAAAGATAGAGCTGAAATTATCGAAGTAAAAGATCCAAATCAGAAATTCCTTCCTCTGCAAGACATCCATTAGAAACACCTAACGAAAAAGCTACTGAAGATCGCCCAGATCTTCGAACTCAGTTAGGAACCAGCTTAACTCCATACAGAAACAGCCCACTCTTAAGGCTTAGAGCCCAAATAGACCTAAAAGTTGGGTTAAGTTTATACGAATCTTATGAATCTTGTTCTAAACTATCTATTCATCTAAAGAGTTTAAAGTTAAAGTACTTCAATCTAGGTACTTTTAGTTTTCAAATCATTTTTATTGGTCCAATTACGATTAATATAATTATTATATTTATTTTAAGAACCTACCCGCCTATCTGACAAGTTGGCCATTTCTGTTATCTTTAAATTGTCTGATAACTACGAGCCGCAAGTTCAGGCAAAATTTGATCCTGGACCCACCCAACTCTTTAAGTAATAAACCCATCATATAAAACCGAATAAGTTTAAAACTTGGTATAAAAAACTCACGTTAAGTTTTAATCTCAGTGTTACGAGCTTGTTAATCCTCTGAATTTATCTCCTATCATTCAAAATGCACCAGTTTTCCCCATAATCTTGTATCTTTGGATTGAGAAGCATACAGAAGTGGAGAATATCATCAGCAAGGCAAGATCTCGTTCAAATATGTCAAAACATTCAACATGGATGAGTATGTAGGTGAGTAATACCTATAGAGAAGAGTACTTAAAGCGCCCATCAGGTACAAAAAGCCATCCCAAAGCCACACTCCAAAAGATAGAGCTGAAATTATCGAAGAAAAAGATCCAAATCAGAAATTCCTTCCTCTGCAAGACATCCATTAGAAACACCTAACGAAAAAGCTATTGAAGTATTGAAGATCGCCCAGATCTTCAAGCTCAGTTTAGGAACCAGCTTAACTCCATACAGAAACAGCTCACTCTGAGGCTTAGAGCCCAAATAGCCCTAAAAGTTGGGTTAAGTTTATACGAATCTTATGGATCTTGTTCTAATCTAAACTATCTATTCATCTAAAGAGTTTAAAGTTAAAGGGACCTCTGCGTTAAAATAGACCCGAAAACATTTCCTTTTTTCTGAAAATAAATCTGATGACTACCTACTCCTACCACGGCCCTGTTTTGATCTAATTTGCAGCACTACCCAGGGATCATCCAGAAAGCTACCACTACTACATGTGGCACAACTTAAACCGTCCTGGGAAAACTCCATCAGGACTCAAAAACCCCCGAGGAGCATCTTATGTACATCCCTGGTAAGTGAATGAACACCTTGACGTAGCCAGCTCCCTGCCTCTGTGGCCGAGTGGTCACTGACTCTCAACCTGGAGGGGCTGGGTTCGAATCTCGACCAGGGCCGAAATTTTCTGACCAAACTTTTCCGGCACAACTTCTTCTCTCACATTGACATTCAACCGGAGAATGTACATATATTGGATGGCAATGCTCCCGATCTACATGCAGAATGTGTGCAATATGAGAAAGACATCAAGGAAGCTGGTGGCATACATCTATTCGTAGGAGGTATGTTCTAAACCTACAAATAGGTACGTAAGTAGGTATAGGATAATATGTATACCTAGGAGCTTCCCGCGTTGGAAAATCAGGTAAGGAAAACCCACACATTTCTTCCTTTGAATAAAGAGCTTTAACAATCCAATTCCAACAAAATCAAACTCGTTGTAATGGGAGCTTCCCGCGTTGGAAAATCAGGTAAGGAAAACCCACACATTTCTTCCTTTGATTAAAGAACTTTAACAATAAGGTCTTTTTTTTTTCTTTTAAAGAGGTTTCACAGAGGGAACTGTAACTGCTATGGTCTTATCGTCCCGAAATCGAAGAGAGAAGGAAGACAGGATAGGAGAAAGCCAGGGGGAACTGTAACTGCTATGGTCTTATCGTCCCGAAATCGAAGAGAGAAGGAAGACAGGATAGGAGAAAGCCAGCCTCCGTAACTGTACTTTTTTAAGCGAATGCAAATATCAAGTTTTTTTTTAAAGAGGTTTGACAGAGGGAACTGTGACTGCTAGAGAAATCGAAGAGAGAAGGAAGACAGGATAGGAGAAAGCCAGCCGTTCCGAGAACGAACATTATCCCATCAGGATAAAACCCGCCCCGGGCGGGAATCGAACCCGCGGCCTAGCGCTTACAAGGCAGACGCACTACCAACTAAGCTAACTAGGCTGGCTACCTAAAGGACATGATCAACGCGGGAGTCCTAGGAAAAAGTAGACTTGCACACCGGAGGTCTCAGGTATGATTCCCAGCAGAGTGAAAGGTTTGGCGGCTATGTGCTTGGATTACGGGGTGCATTCAGCATCGTGAGGACGGACAATGGAGGAGTTGCAAATCCACATATGGTTGACTCCCTCTTGAATCAATCAACGAATCCGCGAAATGGCCTTACAGTCTGAAACAAATCCCCACAGTTCAAATAGCCTTGAAAACAGCGATGATCACCTCGTTTAACGCAACTTATGCGCTGATTGACGTATGTAAATATTGTAAACTTAACAATGTTTTCGTGACGTAGGTAGGTGAAGTTAGTAAATTGTTGAGTGCAATCAGGACCATTGATGTTATTATAATGGTATTCTCGTGTCAAAATTGAAGACAAAGTAAGATTTGGTCATTTGTGGCGGGTACCCCAAACCTCCCGGAAATTTATCAACCACGCAAAAAAAATGTATAACTTCAGTGAGCATTTATAATTTGGAGGGTAGCCCTGTAAGCTCTAGGTCGCAGGTTCGATTCCCGCCCGGTCCGGATTTTATCCTAAACAGATAAGGTTCGTTCTCGGAACGGCTGGCTTTCTACTATCCTCTCTCTTCGCTTTCAGAACGATAAGAGGCATACGCTTCAAGCTGTAAAAATATAACTATGTACCTACAATACACCTAGATTGTAAATAAATTAAATAAAGTAACTTTAAAATAAGTGATGTGATGTTCACATCAGATTTTTATTGGTTCTTGGTTCTCGTAATCTTTTTCAGCTTATCCTTTCTTTCAGTCATCCTTTGGTACTTAAGTAGCTTTAGGAGTTTAGGATTTGAGTAGCTTTAGGAGTTTAGGATTAGGATTTAAGTTTTAGTATTTAGCTATTTAGTCGAGTTCTGGATCTATGCAGTGCTGGGTGTCTTTTTATCATAAACAGATAAGGTTCGTTCTCGGAACGGCTGGCTTTCTACTATCCTCTCTCTTCGCTTTCAGAACGATAAGAAGCATACGCTTCAAGATGTAAAAATATAACTATGTACAATTGTACATACAATACACCTACATTGTAGGTACATAAATAAAATAAAGTAACTTTAAAATAAGTGATGTGATGTTCACATCAGATTTTTATTGGTTCTCGTAATCTTTTTCAGCTTATCCTTTCTTTCAGTCATTCTTTGGTACTAGAGTAGCTTTAGGAGTTTAGGATTAGGATTTAAGTTTTAGTATTTAGCTATTTAAGTATTTAGTCGAGTTCTGGATCTATGCAGTGCTGGGTGTCTGATCTACTCTCTGTTTTGTATCGCGATCTGTATGATCTTCGTAAATATTTACGCGATTTCTGAACCGGTGTACGATTTTCTTTGCGATATTTTTGTATTAGTAATTTTTGACTTTGAAAATTGACGTCAATTAGGTAATATTGCAAAATATTGAACTCATATTGTAAAATACCTAACGTACGAACTTTTTTTTAGTACTTCAATAGGTACTTTTAGTTTTCAAATCATTTTTATTGGTCCAATTACAATTAATATAATTATTATATTTATTTTAAGAACCTACCCACCCATCTGACAAGTTGGCCATTTCTGTTATCTTTAAATTGTCTGATAACTATACGAGCCGCAAGTTCAGGCAAAATTTGATCCTGGACCCACTAAACTCTTTAAGCTTTAAGTGATAAACCCATCATATAAAACCGAATAAGTATAAAACTTGGTATAAAAAACTCACGTTAAGTTTTAATCTCAGTGTTACGAGCTTGTTAATCCTCTGAATTTATCTCCTATCATTCAAAAATGCACCAGTTTTCCCCATAATCTTGTATCTTTTGGATTGAGAAGCATACAGAAGTGACACGATGACCAATTCCAACAAAATCAAACTCGTTGTAATGGGAGCTTCCCGCGTTGGAAAATCAGGTAAGGAAAACCCACACATTTCTTCCTTTGAATAAAGAGCTTTAACAATAAAACCTTTTGGGGTTTTTTCCCCCAAAACAAAATTAATTTTATTAAAAAAAAATTATAGGTTTTTTTTTTTTTTTTTTTTTTTTGAGGTTTGATAGAAGGAACTGTAACTGCCAAGGTCTTATCGTCCTGAAATCCAAGAGAGAAGGAAGACAGGATAGGAGAAAGCCAGCCGTTCCGAGAACGAACATACCATCAGGATAAAATCCGCCCCGGGCGGGAATAGAACCCGCGGCCTAGCGCTTACAAGGCAGACGCACTACCAACTAAGCTAACTAGGCTGACAATAAGGTCTTCAGTAACGGGGGTTTTACCCTATATTCTGTGACAACCTACTGCTCACATTAACTTCACCCAGCCTTCATAGGGCCGGAAAATGCCAGCAGTACCTACGCCATTACCCAGATGATGACCCATCCGATTATCTACCACACGCAGCATCGCTTAACTTCAGTGATCCATTGGAAACTGATAGCATGTTGAAATGCACCAGTGTCCATAGGACCTGAAAATATTATACCGCCACACCTTTGGGGCTCTTTTTTTGAGTTTCACCGTTTGCTGAACCACTAACCACCACAGTAGAAAGTAAAAGGCGATATCTCGTTATACGAGTAGGTAACTCAGAACTCCAGACTTAATCCAGGAATCTGCGACCTTTCTGTCAGTTTCATTTGTAAGTTTGTAACCTACGTAGATACCTAGATGATGAGACTATCTTGTCCCGGAGTGACAGTCCAGCTGACTTGACAATGGGACTTAATTTTGACATTTAGTATCAACAACAATGTGAACATTCGACAGGCAGAATGTCAATTTGAAATTCAAACCTAAATTTGAAATCCAGCTCGATTTTCATTATTTATCAGTAAATACTTTTAAAGTGAAATGAAACGGTTCGTTATTCTACATGATTGCGAAAGGAGAACTTTCACTCAAGATCATCTTTGTTTGTTTGTTGATTTGTTCTTTTACCCTTGTAAGTATGAACTTATACCCAATTATAACTTGACTTTTTAGTGTTTTTGTTGTAAAGGTAGGTACTCGTAATACATCTATAATTCTACACTCGGTATACGGTATACCTGTCTATCGAAATCTACTGAAGGACCCATTTTGGCAGAAAAATGTGGAATAAAACATAAAAGGACTTACAAAACATCCAGAAAACTTCTTCTCTCTTCTAAGGAAAATATCTACCCATACAAGTATCTATCATCAATAAATCAAGTTGGTAGCTACCTATACTTACAGCTTCCACAAGTATTCAGACACACAGATTGACTCGTTAACAGTAGTAACCAAAGTACCAAACCATGGAAATACAAATTAACTCGTAACCTAAACTAGATCACTCGTAACTTTAACAAAATACAAAGGTTACAGACATAAACGCTCATTAGACAATGTAGACTAAGCTTTCATTAACCCTTTCAGGTACATTTCCTTGTAGCCTTGCTTTCATTAACCCATTCAGGTACAGAGCATTTCCTTGTAGCCTTTTTTTAAAGACAGGATAGGAGAAAGCCAGCCGTTCCGAGAACGAACATTATCCCATCAGGATAAAATCCGCCCCGGGCGGGAATCGAACCCGAGATCACTACCTATAAAAACTCCTCTCCTCTCTTCCCCCCAGGTATAGGTCCTGATGGTCACATAGCATTCAACGAGCCAGGATCTTCCCTCGCCTCCAGAACTCGACTTAAGACTCTAGCTCAGGAAACTCTAGAGGCCAATGCCAGGTTCTTTGATAATGACATTAAGAAAGTACCGAAGGAGGCGCTAACTGTTGGGGTCGGAACTGTCATGGACGCTCAGGAGGTGAGGATATGTTACGGGTTCGTAGATTCGTACAAGCTCAGAAAGCCAGCCGTTCCGAGAACGAACATTATCCCATCAGGATAAAATCCGCCCCGGGCGGAAATTGAACCCGCGGCCCAGCGCTTACAAAGCAGACGCGCTACCAACTAGGCTGACTTCCTTGTTTCGTAGAATTCCTAGCTTTTGAAATGAACGATGTCAATACCAAGTCTTTCCGAGAACGAACATTATCCCATCAGGATAAAATCCGCCCCGGGCGGAAATTGAACCCGCGGCCTAGCGCTTACAAAGCAGACGCGCTACCAACTAGGCTGACTTCCTTTTGTTTCGTAGAATTCCTAGCTTTTGAAATGAACGATGTCAATACCAAGATTTAACTCGGCGACTTGTGGTAGTCTCTATCTCTTTTTTTATTCGACAAAATTTTCGATGGTCAGTTTTTGAGATATGACCAGGAATCGAGCTGAACACGATCAGGGGCGTGGGTTGAATCCCGGCCGAGGCATGGAATTTCATCACCATTTATTTGAGGATTTGACCACATATCACATATTATCTCATGGAGCTATACGCTCTAAGCTCTAAGGGTTAGGTGGTAGAGAAAGCCTCGCCTAGTGATTACCTACCACTCAAGTTACAGAAACTAGGTACAGCGTTTGAGCAAACTGCGCAAAATATCCCCCTAGTTCTAACGTGTTAAATGTTAATGAATAGAAAAAGTAAATGACAAGTAATATGGTAATCACAGAATGTGACCAGGAATCGAGCTGAACACGATCAGGGGCGTGGGTTGAATCCCGGCCGAGGCATGGAATTTCATCACCATTTATTTGAGGATTTAACCACATATCACTTATTATCTCATGGAGCTTTACGCTCTAAGGGTTAGGTGGTAGAGAAAGCCCGCGGCGCGGCTTCAACCTCGCCTAGTGGTTACCTACCACTCAACTTACAGAAACTATAGGTACAGCGTTTGAGCAAACTGCGCAAAATATCCCCCTAGTTCTAACGTGTTAAATGTTAATGAATATAGAAAAATTAAATGACAAGACAAGTAATATGGTAATCACAGAATCGTACAATTAAGGGAGTTTTAGTGGATAATATAAAACAAACGAAATAATTTATCAGCGGAACAAGTAAATCATGAGCTACAATAATATAAAATGGTCGGAACAGTAAGCAAAATGTTGTAAAAAATCAAGCGAAATGTAGGTATTGAAATAAAATCAGTAGCAATCCTACTGGTCAGTCGTAAATTACGCTGATTGGTTGATTTGGTTGCTTAAAAAGGT
>NW_007378610.1:62540-81485 GCF_000475195.1 Diaphorina citri | reverse complement strand
TTTCTCTTTTCCGTCATAATTTCGTAAGTACCTCTTCTCTCTCTCTCTCTCTCTCTCTCTCTCTCTCTCTCTCTCTCTCTCTCTCTCTTAAGACTATATGTATTATATGTAAGCAGAGGTTCCCAATCTGTGGTACGCGGAAGCATTTCTGGTGGTACGCGAAGAGATTTGAAAAACCGATTTTTAAGATTTGTCTCGTAACTGCGAAAGTCAAATCTGGCAACCCTAATAATTGAGAGAGAGAGAAGAAAATCTAAAATCAGTGCACCAAAAAATTGTGACATCATACTACGATTAACACAAAAATTTCGCTTGTGGCACTATATAACTTCTTTATTTAGCCCCAAATCACACAAAATTGGTGATTGGTGGTACGCCAAAAAAAACTTGAGGTGTCAGGTGGTATGCAGTTTGAAAACCCCTAATTTAGACTATTTAGCAGAGAACATAGTTCTAGGCTCTCGTTACCAAGAGGGCTAGAGGAGAGACTGCGGTTCGAACCCGAGCAGTGACACAAAAATGGAGTCTGGCCATTGCCATTGGTCAGATTACATATATTATGTTCGTTTAAAATGTTTTAAATTAATTCCATGAAAAGAATAGATAATAGAAATTATTTCAAGCTAAATACCTATGTAGCTATCATAGGACGGGACGGGAGCTCGTTAGAATACTCGTAGATCCATAACCTTTCGGAATAATTTTCAACGCTTTGGTGTTATCATAAAGATTGAAATGAACATCATGCATAACCCAATTGAACGTCACTCATCATCTAGCCACCTAGGGTTTTAGAGGTGTTTGGTAACATCCTCGTTATAACTAGGAAATCTATATATTAACTAGGTACCGTCCCGTCCCTCCTAGAGCCCCGGGACAAGAGTCCAGATTTAAATTGGACTCTGTCATATCATTGTCTCTGATGGGACCTAGGTTTTAGGAGTTTAACTAGGTACCGTCCCGTCCCTCCTAGAGATAACTAGAAGGGACCCCGCCCCGGGACAAGAGTTCAGATTTAAATTGGACTCTGTCGTATCATTTTCTCTGATGGGACCTAGGTTTTAGGAGTTGAAACTTGATAGGGTTCTGGTTGGTTACCAGGGTTAGGAATATACGTATACCTACAAACCTACATCTAGGTATGTAGTTCATTACCACGTGTACCACGACTCAAAAACACAGAAGAAATTAATGAAAATAAAGAAGAAGAACATCAAGGAAAGGAGAAGAGGAAGAAGAAGAAGACGAAGAAGAAGAAGAAACAGGAGAAGAAGAAAGCCGTCGCTTTCTGACAGTAATAAAATGAGCTGATTACTTCTTCAGAATGTACTCGGCTTCAAAGTGATAAGTCATATTCATCGGATTAATTTCTTATTTTCTTCAATCAAAATTTCTTTAATTTTCATCTTGATTATACTCATGTTATGTTCTTCTATAAATTCTGCACAGTATGTTTCAAGTAAAGTTGGGATCGTGTAGGCTAAATATCTTTCTCCATATAGTGTGTTAGGTCTTGATTTTACAAAGTATGTATTTCTCGTATTATAAGGATTAGGAGCTCTTCTTCTATATTTCTCATCGGTAAAGTGATTCTCCAGCAATATTTGTATCGATAATAATTTAGGTGACAGCAGGTAGGGTATTTCAGACGTAAATATTTTCCAAGAAGAAGAAGAAGAAGAAGAAGCAGGTAGACTTAGAAAACTTATTTTTCTTCTCTCTTTTTTAGTCCGTCCTTCCTTTACGATTACAATAGTAATAAAAAGGTATATAGGACGGACTATTGTATTCGCTTCGGTGTCTGTCAGTCGGTCGGTCTGTCTGTCCCCATAGATTCCATAGAAGGTCGGTGTCTGTCACTCGCTCGCTCGCTCGGTCTGTCTGTCTGTCTGTCTGTCCCCATAGAAGGACTTATCCAAACCTGGTCGACCTATATATCAAATTAAAGGTCTTTTTACCAGGAACACGAAAATGGTGGTGCAAATTTTGTCCAGAAAACCACAAAGCCAGAAAACCAAAAAAACTGGTTTTTGGGGGATTTTTCTTCTAAGGAAAATAATTATCTACCCATACAAGTATCTATCATCAATAAATCAACTTACAGCTTCCACAAGTATTCAGACACACAGATTCACTCGTTAACAGTCGTAACAAAAGTACCAAACCATGGAAATACAAATTAACTCGTAACTTAAACTAGATCACTCGTAACTTTAACAAAATACAAAGGTCACAGACATAAACGCTCATTAGACAATGTAGACTAAGCTTTCATTAACCCTTTCAGGCACATTTCCTTGTAGCCTTTTTACTTTCTATTTTTCTCTCTCTCTCTCTCTCTCTCTCTCTCTCTCTCTCTCTCCGAATAGCTTGCTAATTCTTAGATATTATTCCTAATATTCCTGAGTTCTCCTATCACATCCATACGAACTGGAATTGCTGGGATTTTGATATTGCCTTTCCACATATCTGGTGATTCTGGTGAGTTGTAAGATGTTTAGATTGCGAAGATGTTAGGTAGGTATCTCTCTCAGAACGGCTTATAGGCCTCATCCGCCTACTTTCCTGGTTTTAGGCCGTAATACCGATATAGGCGCTGATTACAAACAGAGAAAATGCTAATAGAACACCACTTTCTATTTCGCACATTTGGATTATTAAAAGCTTACATAGACAATATACAGGGTTCAATGAGAAGTCAAAACAAAGATTAGTCTAATGAAACACATACTGGTAGCCCAGTGACTGGTAGAGATCCAAAAAGACCCCATTCGAGATTCCAATAAACCCGTAAGATCCCAAAATCTATTGAGCGAATTTCCAGTAGATTGCGTGTTCAACATTTTTACCAAATTTCATCAAAATCAGACGAACACTTCGAGGGTTCTGTTATTGTAAATGCAGAATCGTCGAGTTTAATCTTCGTTCTTTCTTCACGTACTTTTGCACCTACTTTACTTACAAGGAAACTTAAAAAGTCCTTTTCAAATTTTGGAATTACAATTTCGTACTCATTGGAGAACCCTGTTATCATAATCCGTACGGTTCAGTTTTATATTGTTCGTTATCTTCCGCAGATATCTGTTTGGGTTATTTGGTTTATCTCATAATAATCTGTCGGATTGCATTCCCATTGTTAGGATAGGTTAGGATTGTGTATTCCAAACATAGCTGCGAGGTTTTTACTTTTTCTTTTATTTGCTCAGATCGACTTGAAAAGTTATTCCAAACATAGCTGCGAGCTTTTTACTTTTTCTTTTATTTGCTCAGATCGACTTGAAAAGTTTACACATCTCGTGAGGATATCTATCTCTTTTGAACTTTTTGCTGAAACAGATACTGAAAGTGTTGTGGTCGTTGTGGAGAACTATAATAGGCATTGTAAAAGGCAACCTTTAACACGAAAGTTATGAGGATATCTATCTCTTTTGAACTTTTTGCTGAAACAGATACTGAAAGTGTTGGAGAACTATAATAGGCATTGTAAAAGGCAACCTTTAACACGAAAGTTATTAGTAAGATAGTAAGGTTTAGGTACTGAAAATGAGACAAGGAAACAGCTTCTCTTTCTCAATTTAACTACCTACAATGGTGTGCGAAATAATCGGGACAGTTTGAATTTCCGTCCCTCTGACACCCTTTTCTCTCTCGGTGTCGGTATTATTTTCCTGTTAATGCATGGATAAGGTATAAGCCAGTTTACGGATACATTGGATCCTGGGTCAGTAGCTAATACCAAGTCCGTTGGGAATTTCACCTATATTCAAGTTTCTGATGTGTGATGTTAGTAGGTTATACATTTATACTCCTTGTCTTACCCATCTAAATCCGTAAACAGCCTCTTCCGTTAACATATTAGCAAAGTTATGGGCTATTATATTCTTTCAAAGTCTTTACGTTTCCACTTGGATTATCATATTAATTACATTTATTTTACGATTATTTCTTCTTTTATTTTCAAATTAGATGCTCATCTACATCCGTAATTACATTAGCTACTGACTTTGGTATCGGATGTGTAATTTTGTATAGCTCCAAGTATTCTTGCATGAATCTCCAGATGTAACCTCCAGATAGCAAGTCATAATATTTCTAATACGCTATTTCAGTTTTCAGCAAAACAGAACGTAAATGCACCGTATGACTGTTATTTGACGAAGGTACTTACTCGCATGTAGATTTCTTGTAATGCGTTTAGATGCACATCTTTCGGAGATAATCAGTTTTTCTGTTGCATTTGTCAGTTCTTGTTGAACTTTTTAACACGTTTTGTTGTTGGGTTTGAAAATGAGTACACCAAATGGTAATAAAATGTGTTGGGTTACTCATATGGGCAGGATTAGCGAAGACTTGGTAGTTGGAAGAGGAAGACTTTAGCGAAAATGTACTGAGAACAATAACAGTAGATTTTAGGTCGTTTACCTCTTTCCTCAATAACATCAGTGTCTGTCAGAATACTATCAGATTTTGTTGTTGGGTTTGAAAATGAGTACACCAAATGGTAATAAAATGTGTTGGGTTACTCATATGGGCAGGATTAGCGAAGACTTGGTTGTTGGAAGAGGAAGACTTTAGCGAAAACGTACTGAGAACAATAACAGTAGATTTTAGGTCATTTACCTCTTTCCTCAATAACATCAGTGTCTGTCAGAATACTATCAGATAATACCTGATGATGTCCTGATCACATAAGATCACTGAAATTAAGCAACGTTAGGCGTGGCTGGTATCCGGATAGGTGACAATCTGGGTAATCGCGTACTGCCTACTGCTGGCTTTTCTTGGACCCACTCAGGCTTGTTGATTTTAATATGAGGAGGCGGTTGGCCTGTTGTCGAATGGAGGGAAAAATCCCAATCAGTTATACCTGTTATACGGTAACCTTAGTAGTTAATCTGTTATGTATCATGATTCTTATAACCGGTCTAAAGTTACAAAGTCAAAATATTAGTAACCAACAGCGTGTGATTTACCTTTTGTCTGGCGTTGCCGGGGCAACCATTTGTTTATCAAAATAGGTACCTACATACATAGTTCCATTTGTGAAGTGACTGATTTGATTTTCCTAAACAGATGAATCTGCTCGTCTAGTGTCTAGTTATGTAGTTGTTACTATTCGATTTCCGCTCAGGGGGGACTTTATCCTAAACAGATAAGCTCCAATCTTGTCCTCCTTCTCTCATTGATAACTTCGATTTCGGGACGACAAGACCTTCGTCCTTACAATTTCCTCTATCAAACCTTTTTCAGAAGAAGAAGAAGAAGAAGAAGAAGGAGAAGAAGAAGAAGAAGAAGAAGAAGAAGAAGGAGGTGAAGAAGAAGAAGAAGAAGAAGGAGAAGAACAAGAAGGAGGAGAAGAAGAAGAAGAAGAAGAAGAAGAAGAAGAAGAAAAAAAAGACATAGATGACGGATTGAAAATGAAAGGACTTGAAATCTAAAGAACCAACAAGATCCGTATAGGTATCATTTATGCAATATTTATGCTAATTCAAACTCCCACACATTCTGACCAATGACAGTTTAGCACGGGATACCTAGGTAGGTACCATAGGTACTTCTAGCTTAGAGAGTACTTACCATAGTGATTCCGTTATTACCTTATTACATAGTCTGATTGTGAAACAGTGATTTGAAAATAAACCAATATTGATCCCAGTGATCTACATAATAGTTAGGTATTACTTGCTGTTTTATCATAATGCACAAAGCTTTAGTCTTTTTTTGTGGCCATAAGCGGCAGCTATATGTAAAACAAGAAGTAACACCAAAAACATCATGAATTATCTGTGTTGAATCAATTCTCAATTTTCACTGATCTTTTACACGTGTACTGTGATTGCTACTCGATTAAAGTAGCTACTCAATCGTCCTCACGAGGCTGCGTGTACACCGAACTCCAAACACAGAGAAGAAGAGAATCTTCGACCCCACCAGGAAGCGAACACGGGGCCTAAGGCAAGGCGTGCAAGCCTAGTGTGATACCCACTCGGCCACGGAGGTTGCTTCTTTATGATTATCAACCAAGAAAAGCAACTTTGTAAAAATAAAAACAACTTTGTCTGAACAAAAGCAACTTTGTCCAAACAAAAGCAACTTTGTCCAAACAAAAGCAACTTTGTCCAAACAAAAGCAACTTTGTCCAAACAAAAGCAACTTTGTCCAAACAAAAGCAACTTTGTCCAAACAAAAGCAACTTTGTCCAAACAAAAGCAACTTTGTCCAAACAAAAGCAACTTTGTCCAAACAAAAGCAACTTTGTCCAAACAAAAGCAACTTTGTCCAAACAAAAGCAACTTTGTCCAAACAAAAGCAACTTTGTCCAAACAAGAGCACTCCCTGTACAATCTGAATTTGAGGAATCACACAGTTGGAAATTTTTTTTTTTTTCGAGGAAGAAGAAGAAGAAAAAGAATATTCTTGATCTTAGTTGGATCTCTACCTAATTCATTCCATCTCGGATCTCGGCCTAAAACTGTCCAGAGTAAAACTTAAAATTTCCAAACACAAGTGGATTACTAATGGAGCTCATCTGTTATCCAAGCACACAATGTTAGACTCAAGTTCAAGATTATAGATGGAAATATTTCCTTATAGTAATTAAGACATTTAAGAATATTGGTCCGGTGGTTAGAAGATATTTAGATAGGATATGGGTACCTATTATGATGTGATATATCTGTATTGTAACTTCAGATCTTAGCTCACTGTATTTATTATGGTATAATGTAGTTATGCCGTCGAATGCACCAGGGCAAGGACAGGTATATCCTGTCAATTGATAAGATCAATTTGTACCTTAATTAAAATAAACTGCATGTAATCAATAATGTATTTTGATAATCCTCTACGGATATGTTGCGAGCAAAGACCGAGTTGATTTCGTATGTCCATCTCAATTTCTTGGATTCATTTCATTCAATAGTAGAAAGCCTAGTTGACTATTGGGACATTCCATTCCTTAATATTTCAGATAAGATCCAATTTTCAATGAAATAAGATCCAATTTTCAAGGTATCTACTACCTCTTAGCACTCGTAATCAACAAGCTCGAGAATTATTCAAACGCTCACCCATCCCATCCATATTTTACACTATGCTCGACGTTGCTTAAATCCAATTATATACCATGGTCGCGTGGTCCATAGAACTTTGCATTTAACAGGAGCGGATTTCGTTCTTTGTGCGCCTCATAGATGGGTTTTTATATGCAGTTACTATTACTAATCTGAATTCACTTTAACCCATGTTGATTAAAAAAACAAGAGTTAAAAGTATCTACCTGCAGGACCTGCTAGGGGGGCTGTCACTTGGGCCTCAAATGGGTTAACTGTTATGTATCATGATTCTTATAACCGGTCTAAAGTTATAAAGTCAAAATATTAGTAACCAACAGCGTGTGATTTACCTTTTGTCTGACGTTGCCGGGGCAACCATTTGTTTATCAAAAATAGATCTATACATAGTTCCATTTGTGAGCTTAGTTGGTAGTGCGTCTGCCTTGTAAGCGCTAGGCCGCGGGTTCGATTTTAAAGTTATAAAGTCAAAATATTAGTAACCAACAGCGTGTGATTTACCTTTTGTCTGACGTTGCCGGGGCAACCATTTGTTTATCAAAATAGGTACCTACATACATAGTTCCATTTGTGAACTGACTGATTTGATTTTCCTAAACAGATGAATCTGCTCGTCTACTGTCTAGTTATGTAGTTGTTAATATTCGATTTCCGCTCAGGGGAACTTTAACGATAAGACCATAGCAGTTACAGTTCCCTCTGTCAAAACCTCTTAAAAAAAAAAAAAAAATCCATTTGTGAACTGACTGAATTGATTTTCCTAAACAGATGAATCTGCTCGTCTAGTGTCTAGTTATGTAGTTGTTACTATTTGATTTCCGCTCAGGGGGACTTTATCCTAAACAGACAAGCTTCAATCTTGTCCTCCACTCCTCCTTCTCTCATTGATAACTTCGATTTCGGGACGATAAGACCTTCGTCCTTACAATTTCCTCTATCAAACCTTTATCAGAAGGAGAAGAAGAAGAAGAGAAAGAAAATAAATAATAAATAAATAAATGTCTTTTCTTTGTGTTACTATATCACAACTTTGGTGCTCACTGCAGCATTGTAGGATTTTTCCAAATACATATATCGCAATAATCCAGCTCCCAATTACCTACCATGCTGGCACCGGTCGCTATGCGCATTTATATTACATAGCTACTCATTTTCCTCACGAGGCTGAGTGGGCCCCGTAACGGCCAGTCACGGAATCAATCATTTGCATGATACAAATTTCTTGACCCCGCCGGGAATCGAACCCGGGTCTCCCGCGTGCAAGGCGAGCGCAGTGACCACTACGCCATGGGAGCTATCGTCCCGAAATCGATAACTTCGATTTCGGGACGATAAGACCTTCGTCCAAGAGAAAGAAAAAGACAAAGACATAGATGACGGATTGAAAACGAAAGGACTTAAAATCTAAAGAACCAACAAGATCCGTATAGGTATCATTTATGCAATATTTATGCTAATTCAAACTCCCACACATTCTGACCAATGACAGTTTAGCACGGGATACCTAGGTAGGTACTTAACTTAGAGAGTCCTTTCCGTTATTACATAGTCTGATTGTGAAACAGTGATTTGTAAATAAACCAATATTGATCCCAGTGATCTACATAATAGTTACCTAGGTATTACTTGCTAGTTTATTGTTATAATGCACAAAGCTTTAGTAGATTTTTTCTGTAGCCATAAGCGGCAGCTGTATGTAGGTATAACAAGAAGTAACACCAAAAATAATCATTCATTATAATCTGTGGTGTACCAAAAATAATCTGTGGTGAAGCAGAGGCTTTTAATCAAATCCCAATTTTCACTGATCTTTTACACGTGTACTGTGATTGCTACTCGATTAAAGTAGCTACTCAATCGTCCTCACGAGTCACGAGGCTGCGTGTACACCGAACTCCAAACACAAAGAAGAAGAATCTTCGACCCCACCAGGAAGCGAACACGGGGCCTAAGGCGTGCAAGCCTAGTGTGATACCCACTCGGCCACGGAGGTTGCTTCTTTATGATTATCAACCAAGAAAAGCAACTTTGTCCAAACAAAAGCAACTTTGTTTAAACAAAAGCAACTTTGTCCAAACAAAAGAAACTTTGTCCAAACAAGAGCACTCCCTGTACAATCTGAATTTGAGGAATCACACAGTTGGAAATGTAAAACACTACTTTTATCTTTACGAGGGTTGTACTCGTAAGTAATTTAAAACATATTAATCCTCAATCCTCATACAACTTCCACTTAAATTCTAATATTCCTTGAAGTACAAATGGACTTATGAGGTGTAAACCTTTCCTCATAATATGTAATTAGGGCCTAAGGCGTGCAAGCCTAGTGTGATACCCACTCGGCCACGGAGGTTGCTTCTTTATGATTATCAACCAAGAAAAGCAACTTTGTAAAAATAGAAACAACTTTGTCCAAACAAAAGCAACTTTGTCCAAACAAAAGCAACTTTGTCCAAACAAGGGCACTCCCTGTACAATCTGAATTTGAGGAATCACACAGTTGGAAATGTAAAACACTACTTTTATCTTTACGAGGGTTGTAAGTAATTTAAAACATATTAATCCTCATACAACTTCAACTTAAATTCTAATATTCCTTGAAGTACAAATGTACTTATGAGGTGTAAACCTTTCCTCATATGTAATAAAATACAATAATATCTACAATATCTGTTACAACATGAAAAAATAAAAATAAAATAAAACAAAACAAATCAACAAGGAGAAAAGGAAATCATACCTATGTTTGTAAAAAACAAAAGTGATGGTTTGTGTCCATGTTTGGGTGATATTAAATACAAATCATATTCTGTGGTTTACACTGCATTATTCCTGCGAGAGGACAATATTTTAGTCAAATCACGTCCACAATAGATGCAAACAGATAACGAGATGTGTGTTTCTGTGCCAATGAGCTTCATTGCACACCTATTAATCAATTAATTTCAGATAAGATCCTTTGCTTTCGTTTCCGTGTCCAAATTCACTGATTTTTGTGAGCTTGGAATTTCTCAAATGTTTGAATCCGGTGATTGAAAGATTGGGAAGTTGATATGTAATGTATGGAATTCTGCATCTAAACTGACGTCTGGGTCTTGCTTGATATCCCAGGGGGATTTAAAGGTTTTGTATAACAGGAAATGTTTGTCAATCAAAACTTAGATCTTTGAATCACACTTTTACTTCGGCTCTGTGTTGATTGACATCTATTTGTTCCGATTTATGCTGCTATTGCTAAGCTCAGTTAAAGACACCTTGTTGTTTTGCTAGAATTTAAACGGGCACGATAACACCACAGTTGTTATCCTCATTGAGACATAAAACCGCTGAAGATCCCGCGACAGTAGCACATTGAATACACTACTTCCCTACGGATCACTGAAATTAAGTAATCTTTTTTTTTTTTTTTTTTTTTTTTTTTTTTTTTTTTTGGGGTCTTTTAGGTCAGTAGGAACTCCAAGAAGCCATTCGCTAATATGAAAACTCATTTTTGTAACGGTTTAACGGTACCTACCTATTTAAAAGTTATTTTTTCCAAGAGGTTTGATAGAGGGAACAGGAACTGTTGAGGTCTTATCGTCCCGAAATCGAGGAGAGAAACGAGCCAGGATAGGAGAGAGGCATCCGTTCCAAGAAGGAACCTAATCTGTTTATGCTCTGACTGTCTGACAGACATAGGTCCGTCAGTCCGTCGAATGTGTGTGCGGCGAAAAAAGCTTCCGATTACATCTCTCTCAGACGGTCTGAAGACTAAACACACACACGTGTCACACTGGCCGTCTAGGTTTGTCAGACAGTCTGAGGGTGAGCGGCCGGTACAACATTTACTAGCAGATACAAACTCCAGCACAGGTAAGAATATATTGTTTGGTTACAGTTCGATATCATTATCTGACAAAGCGATACATTGGAGAATACAGTTCCAGCACACGTAAGAATATATTGTTTGGTTACAGTTCGATATCTGACAAAGCGATACATTGGAGAATACAGTTCCAGCACAGGTAAGAATATATTGTTTGGTTACAGTTCGATATCATTATCTGACAAAGCGATACATTGGAGAATACAGTTCCAGCACAGGTAAGAATATATTGTTTGGTTACAGTTCGATATCTGACAAAGCGATATATTGGAGAATACAGTTCCTGCACAGGTAAGAATATTGTTTGAATTGAATTGAATTTGTAATTTGTTAGAGTTAGACGACTTAGAACCTAATGCCTTCGATTTTTTTTTTTTTCGAGGAAGAAGAAGAAGAAAAAGAATATTCTTGATCTTAGTTGGATCTCTACCTAATTCATTCCATCTCGGCCCAAAATTAGTAAATGACAAAAACATCTGGTGCCTAAAAGTATATATTATCAGCAAAATTGTAAAATCGAGTCACAAATGAATAAAAGTATTAATAAAGTATTAACATCAAAATTTAACAAAAAAACAAAAGTAGTTTCCATGAGAGCCAATGCAGCAAGCAAATAAAGGGGCACCTAAAAAAAATCAATCGAAAATACTACATACAAAGTATAAATCGCAATGGGTAGTCAGCAAATTCTGCAAGAAACAAATCATAGGGTAATAGAAAGACCGTAGGATAGGTCAGGACACCGAAGGTGGACAAAGAGTCTTACGCGTGTCAATCAGCGGCCGGGGATAAAACTGCTGACGAATAATCTGGCTGTAAATGTAGTATAATGTATGAGAACGCATAGATTATCATTAGACTGCTGGGCATATGACATATGATACTCAGTAGCGAATTCTGCCAATACCTGTAGACGAGACAGCACCTTCTAGAAATAACATAAGTTAATAATGAATAAGACAAGAAACTGCAAAAAAATAAGTAACAATAAATGCTGATTAGTAATAAAGAACTATGAGCTAGGACTAAGAAATCGTGGGAAAGAGGCTAGGAACTTAATAAAATCTACGTCGAAATTTAAATGGCATAATATAGTAATGATCATAATAATCCTGATTCCTAAAAGAGCCTTTGTGCTGATTGAAAGGGTCGATCCGACCAATAGGGAATTTAGGGGAATAACAGTCCTGCTTGTAATTTCTTGACGTGCTGACTTTCGGGAAATACGAAATAGGAGAATAATAGGGAATTTAGGGGAATAACAGTCCTGCTTGTAATTTCTTGACGTGCTGACTTTCGGGAAATACGAAATAGGAGAATGGTGGGACCGATGTTTCGGAAGGAAGCATTTCTTAATAGAATAATCACAACGTCTATGTTTGTATCTGAATGGTGAAGAATATTTGGACTTCTCAAACGATACGCTCTTGGATGGGTGGTCTACTTTGGCTCTAGGAAAATCCTGATGCACTTTTGAAGTAATACACCCAACATGGTGTTTAGTAATTTGACGTTTTCTAGAAAGCGGGTTCTTTTGACCTTTGCTTTGGACATGGGGTTTGGGTGATATTAAATACAAATCATATTCTGTGGTTTACACTGCATTATTCCTGCGAGAGGACAATATTTTAGTCAAATCACGTCCGCAAAAGATGCAAACAGATAACGAGATGTGTGTTTCTGTGCCAATGAGCTTTATTGCACACCTATTAATCAATTAATTTCAGATAAGATCCTTTGCTTTCGTTTCCGTGTCCAAATTCACTGATTTTGTGAGCTTGGAATTTCTCAAACGTTTGAATCCGGTGATTGAAAGATTGGGAAGTTGATATGTATGGAATTCTGCATCTAAACTGATGTCTGGGTCTTGCTTGATATCCCAGATTTGTGAGCTTGGAATTTCTCAAACGTTTGAATCCGGTGATTGAAAGATTGGGAAGTTGATATGTATGGAATTCTGCATCTAAACTGACGTCTGGGTCTTGCTTGATATCCCAGGGGGATTTGAAGGTTTTGTATAACAGGAAATGTTTGTCAATCAAAAATTAGATCTTTGAATCACACTTTTACTTCGGCTCCGTATTGATTGACATCTATTTGTTCCGATTTATGCTGCTATTGCTAAGCTCAATTGCAGTTAAAGACACCTTGTTGTTTTGCTAGGATTTAAACGGGCACGTTAACACCACAGCTGTTATCCTCATTGAGACATAAAATCGCTGAAGATCCCGCGACAGTAGCACATTGAATACACTACTTCCCTACGGATCACTGAAATTAAGTAATCTTGAGTGTTGTTGCTATCTGGAGATCATCCGGAGACTGAAAAAAGCCCATCACATAGGTATTTGTCCATGTCCAAGCAGCAATAAATAAGTACCTATCTATCTACCTACTTACAGACTCAAGGTAGAAACACACTACCATCATGTCAATTGAACGTGACGTAACATGATGGTAGTTTGGCTGCCCTGAACGAAATTACCTACAATATTATGGGAAGGACATTCCATTCCTTAATATTTCAGATAAGATCCAATTTTCAATGAAATAAGATCCAATTTTCAAGGTATCTACTACCTCTTAGCACTCGTAATCAACAAGCTCGAGAATTATTCAAACGCTCACCCATCCCATCCATATTTTACACTTTGCTCGACGTTGCTTAAATCCAATTATATACCAATTGGAACATTCCATTCCTTAATATTTCAGATAAGAGATAAGATCCAATTTTCAATGAAATAGGTATCCTCCTAGCACTCGTAATTAACAAGCTCGAGAATTATTCAAACGCTCACCCATCCCATCCATATTTTACACGTTGATCGACGTTGCTTAAATCCAATTATATACCGTGGTCGCGTGGTCCATAGAATTTTGCATTTAACAGGAGAGGATTCCGTTCTTTGTGCGCCTCATAGATGGGTTTTTATATGCAGTTACTAATCTGAATTCACTTTAACCCATGTTGATTAAAAAAACAAGAGTTAAAAGTATCTACCTACAGGACCTGCTAGGGGGGCTGTCACTTGGGCCTCAAATGGGTTAACTGTTACATATGTATCATGATTCTTATAACCGGTCTAAAGTTACAAAGTCAAAATATTAGTAACCAACAGCGTGTGATTTACCTTTTGTCTGACGTTGCCGAGACAACCATTTGTTTATCAAAATAGGTACCTACCTACATATGTACATAGTTCCATTTGTGAACTGACTGAATTGATGAATCTGCTCGTCTACTGTCTAGTTATGTAGTTGTTACTATTCGATTTCCGCTCAGGGGGACTTTATCCTAAACAGATAAGCTCCAATCTTGTCCTCCTTCTCTCATTGATAACTTCGATTTCGGGACGATAAGACCTTCCTCCTTACAATTTCCTCTATCAAACCTTTTTCAGAAGAAGAAGAAGAGAAAGAAAAAGACAAAGAGAAAAAGACAAAGACATAGATGACGGATTGAAAACGAAAGAAATAACCAACTAGATCCGTCTATTCCGTATAGGTACCATTTATGCAATATTTATGCTAATTCAAACTCCCACACATTCTGACCAATGACAGTTCAGCACGGGATACCTAGGTAGGTACCATAGGACCATAGGTACTTCTAGCTTAGAGTCCTTACCAACTTACCATAGTGATTCCGTTATTACATAGTCTGATTGTGAAACAGTGATTTGTAAATAAACCAATATTAATCTCAGTGATCTACATAATAGAGGTATTACTTGCAGTTTTATCATAATGCACAAAGCTTTAGTCTTTTTTTGTGGCCACAAGCGGCAGCTATATGTAAAACAAGAAGTAGGTAACACCAAAAATAATCATGAATTATCTGTGGTGAAGCAGAGGCTTTTAATTAAATCCCAATTTTCACTGATTTTTTACACGTGTACTGTGATTGCTACTCGATTAAAGTAGCTACTCAATCGTCCTCACGACTACTCACGAGGCTGCGTGTACACAAGCTTAATGTAAGCCAAGTCTTGTAAACACATTTCATTTTGGTGTCGTTCTCCTTTGCTTTTTTCTTCAGTTCCCACGAAAAACTCCTTTGGTCCTTTGACGCTTTGACAGCCAATTCTTATAAAATGTTTTGCCTTAAATAGGTACAAAGATATTGCAATAAGATAAATGAAAGCTTAATGTAAGCCAAGTCTTGTAAACACATTTCATTTTGGTGTCGTTCTCCTTTGCTTTTTTCTTCAGTTCCCACGAAAAACTCCCTTCGTCCTTTGACGCTTTGACAGTCAATTCTTATAAAATGTTTTGCCTTCAATAGGTACAAAGATATTGCAATAAGATAAATGGTGATAACCTGAGTTCAGTTAGGCAACCTTTGCCCTTTTCAGAAAGTCCCGAAACAATGGGACACCAAAAGGGTCAAATTTCAGGGAAGTCATTTTTCTCCATGACTGTATTCTTCTCTTCCATAGGAGTTAATGTATACAAAATGCTAAAAAAAATATTGACTGGGCTTTTACTCTTGGACCCTCCTTTCAGCAGCAAAAGCTAACCGCATGACTGGATCTCTTGGCAAAATCAGACAAGCTATTTTCCAGAGTCAGCATAAACTCCCCATTTTTTCTCAAGCTCCTTTTAAGCGAGGATTCGAGGAATGAAGATTTACTTGGTCGCTATGCGCATTTATATGTCATAGCTACTCATTTTCCTCACGAGGCTGAGTGGGCCCCGCAACAGCCAGTCACGGAATCAATCAACTTTGCAGATACAAATTTCTTGACCCCGCCGGGAATCGAACCCGGGTCTCCCGCGTGCAAGGCGAGTGCAGTGACCACTACGCCAATTCTTGACCCCGCCGGGAATCGAACCCGGGTCTCCCGCGTGCAAGGCGAGCGCAGTGACCACTACGCCATGGGAGCTGCCTTTCTGATTATTTTTCCTATTAGATTACTACTAAGATGACTATCTTATGTGCCGATGGATGGGGGTGTGGTTTAATGACTTCATTATCTATAATAACGTCTTGAGGGGGTGAACGGTTAGGGTTGCTTGAAATAGATACTGAGCTTTTTCCATGTAGACAATGCAGAGTTGTAGAATAATTCAACCTCTCATTTTGCCAACTTTGTATCGGAAAAGTTCACATATTCTGAGTTTACTTACTACTAGAGAACCGTAAGAGACAATGTCAATGGCTAATTGCCTACAGTAAATATCTAAGTAAATAGATCTTTTCCGGTATGATATTGATCCAGAACAGAAAGAAAGGGAATTTAGCTTAAAAGGTTTTCCAAGGTTTAATAGTGACACTTTTATTTTACTTTTCTGTTTCAGCGGTTACAGTTCGATATCTGACAAAGCGATACATTGGAGAATACAGTTCCAGCACAGGTAAGAATATTGTTTGAATTGAATTGAATTTGTAATTTGTTAGAGTTAGACGACTTAGAACCTATTAATGCCTTCGATTTTTTTTTTTTTCGAAGAAGAAGAAGAAGAAGAAGAAAAAGAATATTCTTGACGGATCTTAGTTGGATCTCTACCTAATTCATTCCATCTCGGCCTAAAACTGTCCAGAGTAAAACTTAAAATTTCCAAACGCAAGTGGATTACTAATGGACCTCATCTGTTATCCAAGCACACAACGTTAGACTCAAGTTCAAGATTATATAGATGGAAATATTTCCTTATAGTAATTAAGACATTTAAGAATATTGGTCCAGTGGTTAGAAGATATTTAGATAGGATATGTGATATATCTGTTCTCCACTGATATTATTCAATCAACTGTTTCCTGATAGTTGCACTTTTCAATACCTATCAGTATTAGTTTGGTCATCAATCCATATACTTTCCACGCTTTCCGTTCCTCAATTTCAGCTTGCTCCATTTCGGCCATTCTTATGTCAGTTAACCGTACCGGTGACTTCGTCATATAATGTCACCCAGGTAGGTAGCTCGGTTCTATTGTGTTTCGTAACAGGGTTGCAACTTCCAGTGCCATGTCAGGTCCTGTCTTCCTTCTCTCTTCGATTTCGGGACGATAAGACCATAGCAGTTACAGTTCCCTCTGTCAAACCTCTTTTAAAAAAAAAAAATCAATATCAGTATCAGTTTGATCACCGATCCATATATTTTTCACGCTTTCTGTTCCTCAATTTCAGCTTGTTCTATTTCGGCCATCCAAAGACATCAGTTAACTGTACCTTCGACTTGGTCATAAAATGTCACCCAGGTAGGTAGCTCGGTTCTATTGTGTTTCGTAACAGGGTTGCAACTTCCAGTGCCATGTTAGAGGCATATTATCATAAACCATCTCTAAGGTCTAGCGATCTCATATCGGCTGTTGATTGAACACCACAGGGGTCCCATGATATGAACTGGCGGTGTTTAGCTGAAATTGATCAACTGGGGGTCAATGTGTGTCAACCGGTGGTGACAGATTAAATAATCAGTAATCAACTTAAGTAATCAGACCTCCCTAAAGATCTATGTTATGTAGGGATGTAGAGTAAACTATACCCCATCGGCTGTTGATTGAACACCACAGGGGTCCCATGATATGAACTGGCGGTGTTTAGCTGAAATTAATCAACTGGGGGTCAATGTGTGTTAACCGGTGGTGACAGATTAAATAATCAGTAATCAACTTAAGTAATCAGACCTCCCTAAAGATCTATGTTATGTAGAGATGTAGGATAAACATTTATTTGGTTTTGAAATGACTGACTCCACTCGCTTACGAATTATTTGGTGACGTCGTGAGTGCCTGATTTTTTTGCACAAATTAATAGAACGAATCTAAATTGAAGAAATCGACTATACCCCATTCATTTGTGGTTTTGCAATTTCTGGCCTAATTCGTGTTACCTGATTTAAAACAGTTGGACTAGATCGAAGAGTGCTATTTTATATCAAAAATCAAAAGTTACTTCAGCCAGCCTAGTTAGCTTGGTTGGTAGCGCGTCTGCCTTGTCAGCGCTAGGACGTGGGTTCGATTTCCGGCCAGGGCGGATTTTCTCCTGAACGGATAATGGTCGATCTCGGAATGGCTGGCTTTCCTATTGTCTTCCTTCTCTCTTCGAATTCGGGACGATAAGACCTTAGCAGTTACAGTTCCCTCTGTCAAACCTCTTCTTTTTTTTTTTCTTCAAGTCAATTTGCCACCATTTTTTTGGTGAGGTCGCTGGGAGTGCCTTAATTTTTTTGAACAAATGGAACGAATCTAAATGGAAATCTTCTTCTTCTTCTTCTTTGATACACAAGAGTACCTCTAACAAGAGGAATGGTAAGTAATAGGTGTTTTCGTTTAGGAAGTTAGAGCACACATTATTCCATGCTAGTTCTTCGACTTAATGGGCTTCTCTCAGAACGGAACACATAAATAATCTAGTAATGTACTTGTGAGGATGCCTTGCTCAGTACAACACATTAGAAGCAACCCAAGTACTCTTCTACATAAGCCAGACCACACCGGGACCACCTCTAGACTTAAATGGGCTTCTCTCAGAACGGAACACATAAATAATCTAGTAATGTACTTGTGAGGATGCCTTGCTCAGTACAACACATTAGAAGCAAACCAAGTACTCTTCTACATAAGCCAGACCACACCGGGACCACCTCTAGACCTATTTCGTTCACTTTCTTATGACTTTTGGCGAGACCGTCTACAGTTTGAAATGCCACTGCATTCACAGTGGTAAAGGTAGAAACACACTGCCCTCACGTCACGTGAGCTCATGCGGGAAGTTAGAAAGATGTGGTTCAAAGCTCTCCCAAAACATATTAGGAGTAGGTGGTTTCGTTCACGATGGCTGCACTGTCTTCACGTCACGTGGGCTCACGTGGCATATCATGAGAGAACTTTGAACCACATCTTTCTGGCTCCCCATAAACTGGGTAGTGTGTTTCTACCTTAAGTTTCGTGTGACTTTTGAACTTTTCCCATTGGATTCCTCTATGCCTTTCTGATTATTTTTCCTATTAGATTGCTACTAGATGACTATCTTATGTGCCGATGGATGGGGGTGTGGT